>NW_028234914.1:5000-20072 GCF_977035675.1 Penaeus japonicus | reverse complement strand
TCTTTCTTTGTTTTACTTCGGGAATGATGAAAATTATTTCTTAAATGTCGTATATTAAGGCGACATACGCCATTGCTTTAATGTTAGAGCGTCTTTCGCAAGGCGCTTGTCTTTTGTTTTTTTTAGCTTTTTGTTTTTTTTATGCAATGTCGTCGTCAATCATTTGAACGCTTGTCTTTTTTGTTGCTTTTCTATCGAGGTTATATATTCTAATCCATTTACTTATTTCTAATCGATCTCTCTTTTTGGACCACTCAAACTCTTCTAAATCGCCTCTTATCTTTTGAAAGAGTCCATCAGGGAGAGATAAGAGCCGGTCTTTCGTCTTCTTTAATTGGGAGACGAGAGGACTTGCATCGGGCAGAGATCGGAGCCGCCTCGCCACTTTTCTTGTCAGCTGAGATGGAAGCCGTTTCTCTTTCCCTCTTAATTATGGGACAAGGCCAATCAACAGCCGCATGCTCATAAGAATGAATATATATATATATATATATATATATATATATATATATATATATATATATATATATGTATATATATGTATATATGTATGTGTATGTATGTATGTATATATGTATATATGTATATATATGTATATATGTATGTATGTATGTATGTATATATGTATATATGTATATTGTATAATATTATGTATATATATATATTATAATATATATATATATATATATATTATATATATTATATATATATGTGTTTGTGTGTGGTGTATGTAGTGGTGCATTTTGTGTGTTGGTGTAGTGTGGTTTGTGTTGTTGTGTGTTTTGTGTCTGTGCCCCCCCACTACGCCTGTGTCCACCCCCCCCCCCCTGTCCCGCTGTGTGTGTTTTGTGCTTTGTAAAAATCAAATAGTAAATATTATATATAACCCACATTTTATTATTGTATAATATTTATATAATATTTATATATATATATTTTATATATATAGATATATAGAGAGTGAGAGATGAGAGAGAGAGATAGAGAGAAATGACCGTTACGGAGGGAGATTGTGAGAGAGAGAGAGAGAGAGAGAAAAGGGAGAGGGGAAAAGGGGGAGATGGATGGAGGGGGTGGAGAGAGAGAAGGCCAAGAAATAAAAAAAGACAACAGAAAAAACAGAAATCAGGAAAAATACAGACAAGGCCGCAAAAAATAAAAAAAAAAAACGAAACCGGAAGCCGGACAAGGAAAGACAGAATCAGATTTCAGAAAGAAGAAAGCCCTAGGATCGAGACGAGAGGAGAAAGAGGATGAGAGAGAACATCACCTTCAAAATAGAACCCGCCCAATCCCCCCCTCCCCCCCCTCACCCCCTTCCCTCCTCCGCCCCTCCCGCCCATCGCCCACCATCAGGCAGAGATACGAGCCGACTTGCCTCGCCTCCGCCCGCGCCACACGAACGCATCTGGTTGAGATCAGAGCCGCTTGACCCCCTGTCTCCCCAACAGCACATGCGCGCGCAGGTCAGGCCGTTCGTTTCTTCTGCTGCGTGTTATTCTCTCGGCCCCACTGACTGCTTTGTTGCACCGGGGTCATCTCGGGTCAGTGCTTTTCCCGCTCTGATTATTTGCCGAAGAAAAATGCCCGGTCGCCGATGGTTCAGAAAGTTCAGGAGTCAGGATTCTAAATGTTCTGAAATGGGTTCGAATGCCTTCTTGAGTTAGGATTCCGGCCTTTCGAACGAGGAGGAGGAGGAGGATTTCGACTCTTTTTTTTCTCGTGTGAGCTCGATTTTCCTTTCGTTTCTTTTTTTTTTTTTTCGTTTTCTTCTTTTTTTTATCGTTATCGAGATTATCGTTATGTATCTATTACCATCCTTTTCCTAATCAGTTGTTATTCTTAACACTACTACTTGCCTTGTTATCATCATTATTATGTTCATATACATTTCGTTTTCATTATTTCCGATTCATTTGCTTTTACACTCTATCAATCTATCCACTTGAACCTAAGAGTCTACAAAGGTCAAACAAAAGAAGTGCAAAACGAAGGCACATAAAGGAGTAAAAAATGTCGGACAGAGGATGGCCACAATGACAGGAGAGAGAGAGAGAGAGAGAGAGAGAGAGAGAGAGAGAGAGAGAGAGAGAGAGAGAGAGAGAGAGAGAGAAGAAGAGAAGGAGAGAGAGGGAGAGAAGAGAGAAGAGGAAACGGACAGAAAACCAAAGAAATGGTCAGACGCTAGGATAATGAGAAGCTAGAGTTGAACATCAGACATGATATTTTTATAATGGTATATTTTCCGCAAAAGATGAATGAGCCCGCGAAGAAATTCAGGAGAACGCCCAAGAGAAACGAAAAGGGAGGAATAGAGAAAGGGAAGGGAAAAGCGAAAATAGAAGAAGAGAAGGAAAAAATAAAAAAAAAAAAAAAAAAAAAAAGAAGGAAAAAAAAAAAAAAAAAAAAAAATAAAAAAAAGGGAAAAAAAAAAAGAGGAAGAAAAGAAGAATAGAGAGGGTAAGAGAAAAGAAAAAGAAAAGAGAGAAAAAAAAAGAAAAAAAAAAAAGAAAAGAAAGAGGAAAGAAAGAAAAATGAGAAAAAAAAAAAAAAAATAAAAAAGAAAAAAAGAAGAAAAATAAAAAAAAAAAAAAAAAAAAAAAAAAGAAAAATTTAGTAAATAATGAATACATGGAAAAATTAAAAAAAATAAAATAAAAAAAAAAAAAAGAAAAATTAGGTAAGAAAATTAGTGGTATTAAATAATCTAAGAAGACTGGGTAAAGACATGGAGGAGAAAGGAGGGAGAAAGGTAATCTAGGAAGAATGGTAAATTTTAAACTTACTGCCAGACAATAAAAAAGGGAATAAACAAGAAAACAAAAAAGGGAATAATATATTAAGAATAATATTTTAAAATATTTTATTGAATAATATATAAATAATATATAATAAATAAAATATAAATTAGATAAATATATATAAACACAATGAAGAAAAATAAACAAGAAAACAAAATTTGAATACAAACAAAAATGTGGAGCAAATCTAAAAAAAACAGACGTATGATAAAGAGAGAAGAAGCAACATCCAAACAAAAGTACCAAAAAAGAAAACCCGAAACAACCAAACACAAACGAAAGCCAAGAAGCAAAAGGCAAAGACTGCAATAGAGGCGAGTGTTGCATGCAAAGCAGACCGTCACAAATAAACGATTTAAGCAAGACCACAAAAGCTTACTGAAGCGAGGCCCCTGCACATGGGCGTACCCCAAGGAGGGTTGCTGGCTTGTAATGCTCACTGGACCGGACTCGGGGATGCATTATGTAGGTAGGTATCTATCTATGTATGTATATAGACAGGTTGGTAGGTGTGCGCGTGTGTGTGTGTGTGTGTGTGTGTGTGTGTGTGTGTGTGTGTGTGTGTGTGTGTGTGTGTGTGTGTGTGTGTGTGTGTGTGTGTGTGTGTGTTTTGCGGGTACACAGGAAGTTTTCTGTGTGATGTTTGTATGTATGTAGGTAGATATATATATGCATTATGTATGTGTCTGTGTGCTTAGATATATACTTATGGGTAAGTAGGCAGGTATTATGCAGGTATTTATTGCGTGTGAATGCATGTATCCGTTTCACGTCCATTTTATCCATATGCGTGTGGATGTATTCATGAATGCTTCCTTGGCTGTTTACATGTCCATTTGCATATCTCTATACAGTGTTGGGTATTTACCTCCCCACCCACTCATACTCTCTCTCTCTCTCTCTCTCTCTCTCTCTCTCTCTCTCTCTCTCTCTCTCTTTCTTTTTTTTTTCCTTTTTTTTTCTTTTTTCTTTTTCTTTTTCTTCTTTTTCTCTTTCTATTTCTTTTCTTCTCTTCTCTTTTTTCTTTTCTTTTCTCTTATCCTCGTCTCTTATATCACACATACACATGATCCCTCTTTATATATATATATATATATATATATATATATATATATATATATATATATGTGTGTGTGTGTGTGTGTGTGTGTGTGTGTGTATCTGTGTCTCTGTATGTCTGTCTCTGTGTCTGTATGTCTGTGTCCGTATGTCTGTGTCCGTGTGTGTCTACGTGTATGTATGCGTGCACCCAAAAGTCGCCCCCGGCAAGATGCCAGGCAACCCATTCGCCCCCCCCCCCCCCCCCCTCCCCCCCTCCCCCTCCCCCCCCCCTCCCCCCCCCTACCCTCCCACGAGAGAATTTCCCTTGCCACCCCCCCCCCCCTCCCCCTCCCACGAGAATCTTCCCTCCTGGTCGAGGAATCCCAAAAGACGCCGCGGCGCCCGAAGCGGTTTCCTAAATAACAAGACATTTCCGAAAGCATAACTTCTGTCGTGTTGTTATTATTGTCGGTGTTGGTTGTGGCTGCTTTGTTGTTCTTGTTGCATGCAGTGGCTGTGCAATTGATATTCGCTATCGTTGCTATCTTGTTGCTGTTACTTCCGTGTTATGATAGTTGCTGTTTTTTGCTGTAGTGGCTTTTGTTGTTTTTGTAGCGGCTTCTGTTGTTTTTGTAGCGGCTTCTGTTGTTTTTGTAGCTGCTTTCCTGTAGTTTATATTTGCTGTTCCTCTGTTTTTTAAAAAAAAAAAAAAAAAAAATTTAAAAAAAAAAAAAAAAAAAAAAAAATTAATTTTTTTTTAAAAAAAAAAAATAAAAAAAAAAAAAACAAAAAATGCTGTTACTGCTGTCCCTATTGCTGTCAAAGCAGTAATTCCACTCCTTTTGCCTTTGTTGGTGTGTGTGTGTGTTTGTTTGTGTGTGTGTGTGTGTGTGTGTGTGTGTGTGTGTGTGTGTGTGTGTGTGTGTGTGTGTGTGTGTGTGTGTGTGTGTGTGTGTGTGTGTGTGTGTGTGTGTCTGTTACTGCGGCTGTTGTTGTCATTAATGGCGTGGTTGGTGTTGCGTAGGCGGTGTTGAAGTGGCCCGGCCTGCCTGCCTGCCTGCTCGCCCGCCCGCCCACCAGCCCGCCCACCTCCGACGCTCCGCTGGCCTGCTCACCTTGGCGAGCCTGTCCCCCAAGTCTCCTCTGCCACAGATGTCCGATCCCGTCACCTTCTGCGACACATGTTTCTACCCCTTTATACACCTGTCGCACTCCCGGGACTACAGCTGCCCGCCGCTCCGTAATCTGGCTACATCTGCATTTTTTGTCTTTCTTTTTCATTTTTTTTTTCTTTCTTTTTCTTTTTTTTCTTTTTCTTTTTTCTCTCTTTTTCTTTTTTTCTTTCTTTTTTTTCTTTCTTTTTCTTTTTTTTTTCCTTTCTTTTTAATTTTTTTCTTTCTTTTCTTTCTCTCTTTCCGCTATTTGCCTCAGTTCTTCTTTATAAAACTTGGTGATCTTGCGGATCAAAGTGATCCCATTCCTATAAATGCCAAATTTCGGGAAGGAGAAAACAAAAAGGGAGGAGAGAGGGAGAGAAGGAGGGGAGGGGAGAAGAGGGGGAGAAAACAAGAAGATAAAGATAAAAAGAAGAAGGAGAAAGAGGGAGAGAGAAAAAGAGGATGAGAGAAAAAGAAAAAAAAAGGAAAAGGACGGAAGGCAAAAAATAGGGAAAAAAAAAAAAAAAAAAAATTAGAAGAGAAAAACCGCAACATGGCGGGGAAGAACAACAAAGTAAGAAAAAGAAGATAAGACAACACAAAAAAAGTGGGTGGAAATATTTTATTTTGTAAAATCCACGGAAAGGAAGTCGATGGACGAGCCTGATCTGAAACAAAAAACAAAGACAGAAAAAGCCACGCAGGTTCTTCCTCCATATCAGGAACGTTGTCGTAACCGAAGAAGAGGGGAGTTTAAGGGAGGGCTTCAAGGTTGGTGACCCATTCAAAGGTACTCCCTCCTTCCTTTCCTTTCGCACACTACTTCTTTTCCCCCGTACTTCGTTCCTCTTCGCTCACTCCTCCCCTTTCCCTTCCGTCTTCTCCCTCTTCCCTCACTCCTCCCCTTCCCCTTCCTTCTTCTCCCTCTTCGCTCATCCCCCACACTTCCCCTTTCTTCTTCCCCCTCTTCGCTCACTCCTCCCTTTCCCCTTCCTTCTTCTCCCTCTTCCCTCACTCCTCCCCTTCCCCTTCCTTCTTCTCCCTCTTCCCTCACTCCTCCCCTTTCCCTTCCTTCTTCTCCCTCTTCCTCCTCCCCTTTCCCTTCCTTCTTCTCCCTCTTCGCTCACTCCTCCCCTTTCCCTTCCTTCTTCTCCCTCTTCCTTCACTCCTCCCTTTCCCTTTCTTCTTCTCCCTCTTCCCTCACTCCTTTCTTCCTCCCCTTTCTTTTTTCCCCCTCCTTCTTTTCTTCTCCCTCTTCGCTCACTCCTCCCCTTCCCCTTCCTTCTTCTCCCTCTTCCCTCACTCCTCCCCTTTCCCTTCCTTCTTCTCCCTCTTCCCTCACTCCTCCCCTTCCTTCTTCTCCCTCTTCCCTCACTCCTCCCCTTCCCCTTCCTCCTTTCTTCTTCCCCCTCTTCCCTCACTCCTCCCCTTTCCCTTTCTTCTTCCCCCTCCTTCCTCATCCCTCCCATTCCCCTTCCTTCTTCCCCTTCTTCCCTCACTCCTCCCCTTCCCCTTCCTTCTTCCCCCTCTTCGCTCACTCCTCCCCTTTCCTTTCCTTCTTCCCCCTCTTTCTTTATCCCTCCCCTTTCCCTTCCCCTTCCTTCTTCTCCCTCTTCCCTCACTCCTCCCCTTTCCTTTCCTTCTTCCCTCACTCCTCCCCTTCCCCTTCCCCTTCCTTCTTCCCTTTCTTCCCTCACTCCTCCCCTTTTCCTTCCTTCTTCACCCTCTTTCTTCATCTCTCCCCTTCCCCTTCCTTCTTGCCCCTCTACGCTCATCCCCTTATCCTTCCTCCCTTCATCCTCATCCGCTCATAAATATAAACGGAAAACGCTACGCTCATTTTCCCCCATTCCCCCCCCTTCCTTCTTCTCCCTCCTCCCTCACCCCCCTCCCCTTCCTTCTTCTTCTCCCCTCCTACCCTCCTTTTCTCCCTCCTTCCCTTCCACCCCTCACACCACTCCAACCCTCCGCTCCTCCTTCCTTCCCTCGCCCCCTTTCCTTTCTGCTTTTCTTTCTTTCTCTTTCTTCTTATCCTCCTCTTCTTCCTCTCTCTCGCCCTCGTTCACTTCCTCTCTCCTCTTTTTCTTCTCTTTCCCTTATCTACTCTCCCTTCCTCCTTCTTCTCTCTCTTTATCTCTACTCTTTTCTTTCTCTTCTCTTGTTTCTTCCCTCTTTTTTTTTATTCCCTCTTTTCTTTTTCCCTTACCCCTCCCCCTACTAATTTCCCCTCCCCCTTTCGGTCCTCCCCTTTTATAAAAAAAAAAATCTTCTTCCCCATTCCCCACTACTCCATACTTACTCTCCCTCTTCGTTCCCCCTATGTCCTCTCCCCACACTCTCTCTTCCTTCGCCTCCCCCCAAACATCCCCACTCCCTCTTCCCTTTCCCCTCCCCTTCCCCTTTAATCTTCCCCATCTCAGCTCACCCTCCCGTCCTCCGCTTCTTCTTCCTCTCCCCATTCATCCTCTTCTTCCTCCCTCGCTTCTCCCGTAATCCCCTCCTCTCCCCTCCCCCCTCCTCTCCCCATACGACCTTTCCTTTCACCCTTACCCCCCCCCCCTCCCATCCCCATTTCCTTTTTTTGCAAAATCATTCTCTTTAATGCTGTTTTTATAGCAAATAACAACAACACCAACAAAGGAATAATTGGCAGAAGTGGGAGAAGCAGCAAATATGACAAAAACAGTAACAAATACAGCAAGAATAACAAGGACAGTATCTGAATGAACAAATAAGAGCATCATCAACCAATATTAACTGACAAAAACAACATGAAGAACAACACGAACAAAGACAATATCAGTTAGAACAAGAACACCAAATAAAAACAGTACCCCCCTCCCCTCCCCCACCCTACATACAGCCACAAGGACACCGACATCCAACAAAAACAACAACAACAAATGCGACATCTTCCCTTCCCTGCCCTTCTCCCCACGAAATAAATGCCACCTGCCTGACCACTACCCCCCACCCCCCACACCTACACATCCCTCTTCCCTCCCCTTCTTCCCTCCACTTCTCTCTCCCTCCCTTCTCCTTCTATCCTCTGCTTCCTCAGTTATCTCCTCCCCCCTCCCCCCTCCTTCACCTTCACCTTCTCCCTCTCCCTCTTATTCCTTCTTATTCACTCTCTGTTCCCCTTCACCTAACCTCTTCCCACCTCCCCCCCGCCCCTCCTCCCCCCCTCCTCTCCCCTCCCTCGACGCCTGGTCGGGGAACATCCATAGACAAGCAGACAATCAGACACAGGAACAAACAGACACACGGACAGCCAGCCATAAAGTGTGTGTGTCTTGTCACTCTCACGGTCGACCAGTTCATCCTCGCTCCTGCCTTTGCTTTCACTGCTTTTTGCTTCGTTCCTTTTATTCGTTTTTTTTTTTTTATTATTTCGTGTCAGGTTTCGTCTGTTTCATATTTTTGTTGTAGATCTACTTGTTTCTCTCTCTCACTCTCACACTGACTGTCTCTCTCTCTCTCTCTCTCTCTTTCTCTCTCTCTCTCTCTCTCTCTCTCTCTCTCTCTCTCTCTCTCTCTCTCTTCAATTTCGCTTCTTATTTTCCTTTTCCTCTCCTTCCACTCCCCTTCCATCATCACCCACCCTCCTTCTTCTCACCTTCTCCTCCATCCCCCTCCTTCTTCCTTCTTCCTCCTTCCTCAAATCCTCCCTCGATCCACTCTACTCCCTCCCTCCCTCCTTCCCTCTTTCATTAATTCATTCCTTCCTTACTTCTCTCACTTCTTCCCTCTGCCACTGCATCTTTCTCTACCTCCCTCCTTCCTCTCTTCCCTCAGCTCTCATTTTCCCCAACCTCTCCCCTCTTCCTTCCTCCTTCCTCCTTCTTTCTCTACCTCCCTCCCTCCTCTCTTCCCTCAGCTCTCCTTTCCCCCCACCCCTCCCCTCTTCCTTCCTCCTTCTTTCTCCTCCGTCTTCCTTCCTCCTTCCTCCATCTTTCTCCTCCGTCTTCCTTCCTCCTTGAACAAAGATCCAGTTCATGTCTTCTATTCACACGGTTCAGACCAACCCCGCCCGGACATACAACATTCACCTCTTTCTCGATTGCATTGCACAGCGACTTCTCTGCAGTATTGCAACTTTCAACGCGATCGGGGCTGTCTTTAAAGCATATCGCTCACAACACGTGCCTGTTTTCATTTCAGATAAAGAAAAAAAAAGAAAAAATCAATCGGAATAGGAGTGACCCCAACTCAGAGGTGTTATCTCTTAACAGCAAGCATAAATGTGATTGTAATATTAATTGTAATATTAATTGTAATAATCTCCGGTCGTCCTATAGCAGTAGCAACACCAACAACAGGAATAATGGCAGTGACACAATAATATTAGTCGTTAACTGACCGGCTCTACTGACAAGGATACGAAAATGCGAGTAAGAAATAACAGCTGACTGTGGAAATAACAACAATAACATCGTCCAAAAACATCTATTAAGACGCTGTTCGTCCTCCATTTTGAGAAAAGAAATGAGAGGCCAAGACGAAGAAGAAGGAGAAAGGAGAAAGGAATAGGGATAGAGAAGGAGAAGGAAACGAAGAAGAAGAAAAGAGATTATAATAATAATGATAATAATAATAATAAGAAGAAGAAGAAGAAGAAGAAAAAGAACAAGAAGAAGAAAAGAGGAAAAGAAGAAGGAGAAGAGGAAGAAGAAGAAAAGAGGAAAAAAAGGAAAAGAAGAAGGAGAAGAGGAAGAAGAAGAAAAAAAGGAAGAAAAGAGAGAAAAGGAAGAAGAAGACAACACAGCTGCATCCTCCTCACATTCCCCAAGGACAAGCAACACGCAACATTGTACTTCTTCCTCATATAAATTGGCTGATTAAGTACAAGCTACTCGAGGGATGTTGTTTGCGGTTGTATGGGGTGGTTAAGGGGGGGAGGCAAAAAGGGGGAAGGGGGAAGGGGGAAGGGGGAAGGGAAAAGGGGAAGGGGGAAGGGGGAATGGGAGGGGGAAGGGAAAAGGGAAAAGGGGGATGGGGAGGGAAGGGGGGAGGGAGAGGGGAGAGGGAAGTGAGGGGCGAAGGAGGAAGGGAAGGGTGCAAAAGGGAAGTCAAGAGAACGGAATACAACAGAAAAAAAAATAAAGACAAGAACAAGAAAATTAAACCGAAAATAATAATAATCTAAAAATGGAAATAATATACATATATCATAATACTAATAACAATAATCATAATGACTGATATAACAAAAGAGTCAAAATATATATTGAAATGAAGACCTGCAATATTTGAAAACAGTACTAATTGCAGATCACTATCAGCGTAGCGTTTAAATCACCAGTGATGTGCACAAAAAATCAAACTTTTATTTTTCAAATTTATGATGTTATTTTCCCTTTTCGTTTTGTTTTTCATTTTCCAATTAGAAACGATTGCATATACTTAGAGAAGAGAGTGGAGGAAGAGCAGTGAGAGGAGAGGAGGGAGAAGGAGGAGGAGGAGGAGGAGGAGGAGGAGGAGGAGGAGGAGGAGGAGGAGGAGGAGGAGGAGGAGAGGAAGAAGGGGGGGGGAGGGTGGGAGAGAGAGAGAGGGAGGAGGAGAGGAGAGGGAGAGAAGGAGAGAGAGGAGGAAGGGGAGAGAGAGAGAGCGGGGGGGGAGAGAGCGAGGAGAGAAGGGGGGGGGGCGGAGAGGGGGGGGAGAGGGGGGAAGGAGAGAGGGAGGGGGGGAGGAGAGGGGGAGGGAAGAGGGGGGGAGAGAAGGAGAGAGGTGAATTGGGATGAAGAGAGAAGAGAGGGAGAGAGGGACGAGGGAGAGGCGGAGAGGGGAAGAGAGGGGAAGAGAGGGGAGATGAGGGGAGAGGAGAGACTAGAGGGAGAGAGAAAGGAGGATGAAGAGAGAGGAGAGAGAGAGAGAGGTGATAAAAGTGGTGGGAGAAGAAGGGGTGAGAGGGGGAGAGGGGGTGAGAGAGAGGAGAGGAGAGAGAGAGAGAGAAGGAGAAGGAGGAGTGAGAGAGAGAGAGAAGAGAGAGAGAGAGGGAGAGGAGGAGAGAGAAGGGGATTGAGAGAGAGAGAGAAGAGAGAGAGAGAGAGTGAGAGAGAGAGAGAGAGAGAGAGAGAGAGATGAGCGAGGGGAGAGAGAGATAGGAGGAGAGATAGGGGAGAGAGTGCGATGAGAGAGAGGAGAGGGAGATAGGAGGGATTGGAGAGAGATGAGGAGGGAGAGATAAAGAGAGAGAGAAGATGAGAGGGGGAGAGAGGAGAGAGAGGGGGGGGGGGGTGGGGGGAGACAGTGTTATTAGGGAGTGAAGAGAGAGGGGGAGGAGGGAAGAGGAGAGAGCGAGGAGGGAAGAGAGAGAGAAGGAGTAAGGTGGAAGGATGGAGAGGAAAAAAATGAGAGAAAAAAGGGAGAGGTAGGTAGGTGAAGGAGGGAAAGACAGTCAGAGAGTAAACAGGGGGAGTGAGAAAGAGAGCAAATGATGACCAGAAGTTTATAAGAAAACCGGAAATGACGAACGAGAACGAACAGGAGAATAGAGTGAAAGAGGGAAAAATAGAGCGGGTTAGAACAATGGAAAATAGGCGTATAAACAAAGGAATAGGGAAATGAAAGTAGACGGAAAGTGAAAGGCAAAAGAAAACACCAAAAAAGAAAAGGCGAACGGTTTTGTGGGGGTTGTGGCTTGGGGGGGGGGGTAGGTGGTGTTGTGGGGGGGGTGTTTTGTGAGGGGTGGTGTGGGGGGGGTGGGGGTGGGGTTGGGGGGGGATCGGATTTTGGGGGGGGGTCAAGCGTTGGGTGTGGGGGGTGGGGCTGTTGGGGGGTGCGGGGGATTGGTGTGCGTATGGGTTGTGTGGGGTGGTGGTTGGGTGGTGTTTTGGTGGGTGGGATGTGTGGGGTTCTGGTGGGTGGTTATTGTGGTTGGGGTGGGGTGGTGGGGGGTGGTGGTGTTGAGTGGGGGGTTTCATGGTGTGTGTGATGGTTGGGTTTTGTGGGGGGGTATTTCTGGGGGTAGGGGTGTGTGTTGCGTGTGGGTGAGTCGTTGGGGAGGTGGGGTGTTGGGGGGGGGTCTTGGGGGGTTGGGGGTGGGGGGGGGGGGTGGGGGGGGGGGGGGAGGGGTGGGGGCCGGGGGGGGGTTGGGTGTTGGGGGTAGTTTGGGTGGGGTGGGGGGGTGGTTGGGGTTGGGGGGGGGGGGGGGGTTAGTGGGGTGTGTGGTGGTGGTTTGGGGGGTTGGGGTTTAGGGGTTCGACTGTTTTGGGTCAGTGTGGTTGTTGTTGTTGAGGGGTGGGGTGTTGTTGGTTTGGTGTGTGTGGGTTTGAGTGGTTTGTTATTGTGGTTGGTGTTTGTGTAGTTGGGGGGTTGTTTTTGTTGTGTATGGTTTTGGGTGTTTTGTGTTGTTTTTTTTGTTTGGTTGTTTGTTGTGGATTTTATGGTGTTTTTGGTTTTTTTGTTGGTTGCTAGTGTGTGTTTTTGGTTTGTGGATGAGATGCCGGAGTTGTTTGTGGGTTTTTTTTTTTGTTTTTGGGTTGTTTGTGTCTTACTTTTGGTCTTGTTTTGTTTTTTATTTTTATTTTTTGTTTTGGGTGTGTTTTTTTGTTGGGTGTTTTTCGTTTTGTTGTTGTGGGGGATGTTTTACTTGTTGTTGTTTTTTTTGTTTTTTTTTTTTTTTATCTTTTTTTTTCTCCTCTATCTCCTTCGCATCTCTATCTCTTCTCTCTCTCTTCACTCTCTCCTCTCTCTCTCTCTCTCTCTCTTCTCTGTCTTTCTTCCTCTCACTCTCTTTTTTTTTGTGTTTTTTCCCCCTTCCCCCCTTTCTTCTACCCCTTTTCTTTCTCCCCTGCGTCTCACCCATCCATCCCTCCTAATCACCTCCCCCCTCCCAGCCTCCCTCTCTCCCCCCCGTTCCCTCTCCTCTTTCCCCATTTCTCTCCCCCATTCCCACCTACCCCCCTCTATCCACGTCTCCAGCCTCTCACTAGGGAAAAAAAAAAAAACGAAAACAAATAAAGGGGATGTTGATGATAAAGAGAGAGGGAGCAAGAAAGATGTTGATGAGAAGAGTAAGTGATGTATGAGGAACCAAAGCAAAAAAGTGAGTTGTGTGATAGTTAGTAGTGGACGTGAGTGAAGTAATGTGAGTGGATAGTGATGCAGAAACAGAAACAAAAGCAGGTAGATTCTTAAAATGCAAAGCAAGACAAAAAAAAAAAACACTGACGAACAAACAAAATCACATCTGCTTACGAAATAGAGAGAAAGAGAAAAAGTGAATATTACATATAACGGACAAAAACACTAAAGGCAACAAATACATATTCAAGCAAATATTTCTCAGTCACCCTTCTTTTCCTGCCTCCCCCCTACCCCCAGCCATTCCCCATCCCCCTGTACCCCCCCCACCCCGGTTGCAAAGTACCGTAATGTAATCTTGGGCATCAGTGCTATAAGTGGCTGCAATTGGATCTCGGATGAGTACAATGCAACGAGATTTTGTTGCAACTTGCATGACATGGCGGTTATGTTTAAAGGGGATGAGGAGGGAGAAGGGGGAGGGGGAGGGGGGTAAGGGGGAGCGTGTGCAGAGTGCATTGTTTGTGATCTGTCTATTTCTCTCTCTCACACGTTTATCCTCTTTCCCCCCTTCCTACCTTCGCTTATCTTCGCCTTTTCATCTGCTCTCAAGTGAACATCATAATCAGGCATCTGTTCTCTCTTGCCTTCCGATCATTCAATCAAAAGAATATAAAACAAAATTCAAGATTAAACAAAGCAAGATTAATTATCTCTTCGAATATTTTTTTTTTTCTTTTCACAGCTCTCTATCCATCTCATTACTTCCTTCACCTCATCATCTCCTTTTTTTTCATCTTCCTTCGTTTTCTTTTTCTTTTCTTTTTATCGAAACGTCAAAGAGAAAAAAATGGAAATAATCAAGAGATTGTATTTCGTGAGAAAAGTTGTTTCATTAAAACAGTCTCGCCTCAAACAACAATGCAAACTGCAAGGTCAATTAGGCTAACCGTTAAGTACCGATTCTGATTCCGACTCTTCCCTTTGATAATTCGAAAGTATAACAATCGTCTCCCGTTTGATTCGTTTGATAACTTACGATGAAGAGGATTATAAAATGGGTCGGTGAGAGAGGGACTAACGTTAAGGATCTCCAGTCTAACCTCCTCCAGATGCCAAGATAAAAGTAAAAAACGATAAGTAGAAACCTTTTCTTTTTATTTGCTTGTGAGGAAAGTATTAATTCTTTTATTCTTTTATCATTTTTAAGGTCTTTAGTAATATTTTTATTTTGTAAATATTTTTTTTTTTTTTTTAAATAAAGGTGTTTATAAAAAAAAAGCGTTTAAAAAAAAGGGATAAAATGTTTTATTTAAGGTCTTTTTTTATTATGCTTTTTAGAATTACTCCCCTCCTTTTTTAAAATTTATAGTTATTTAATAATTCTCCTTCCGGTCTATTCTCCTCTTTATTGGCTGTTTTGTCACTTCTTGTCTTCGTAACTACCCTCTTGATTCCTTTCCTTTTTTTCTCTTAATCATTCCCTGGAATAAGCATAACCAAACCCAGATTTAAAAAAAAAAAAAAAATAAGATAAACAAATATATTTCCGTTTCCTGACCTAGTGAACGCGTAAGGTTAAGCAGAGGTGACGCTTGCGAGCACGGCTTCACTCCCGTAAGGTCACGTGAGGTCACTGGGCTTCGTGACCTTGACATCTAGGTGTCTTCCTCTCTTCTCTCTGTGTAGCCCTTTCTTGCTTTCTCTTGTCCGCATTCGGTTTTTTTTTATGATTCCATCATTTTACTTCTTTTGGCGTGTCTATCCGATTCTGGCTCTCCCTCTCTCCCTCTCTCTCTCTCTCTCTCTCTCTCTCTCTCTCTCTCTCTCTCTCTCTCTCTCTCTCTATCTATCTATCTATCTATCTCTTTCTCTCTCTCTCTCTCTCTCTCTCTCTCTCTCTCTCTATCTATCTATCTATCTCTCTCTCTCTCTCTCTCTCTCTCTCCTCTCTCTATATATATATATATATATATATATATATATATATATATATATATATATATATGTATATATATATAATATATATATATTATATATATTAC
>NW_028234913.1:0-2500 GCF_977035675.1 Penaeus japonicus | reverse complement strand
ATCTCCTTTTTTTTATTCCTTTCTTCCTCGTGTTTCTTGACATCTCTCCTTGTCTAGATGTTTCGTTTTTTACTCTTTCTTCCTTCTTTCTTACCCGATTTATCGTAGATAATCCATTATTCTATGGTTCGCTCGCCGTCCTTTTGTTCCGGGTTCGCATTTAATTTTTTTAACGTGTTTCTCTATATTTCTCTAAGTCATTTCTTTCCGGGTGGGAAAGCTGCAGTGGTTTAATCATTGGGAGTGATTCTCATAAACTAATCCTTTTAACAATTCTATTTTTTTTTTCCTCTTTCGTGATTACAAATGTATTAAAAAAGAATAAGTTATTCGGTATATGAAATGAAATGAGTGCTTTTTATTTTTATATTAACATTAACGTTTTGTACATTGTAACGCTGGCGCCATCGTATGTCAACTGTTTCTTCTTTTGACAGTAAAGGGCTTAATTACCTATATCATAATTGGTTTGACGATAATAAGTTTATTATCATTTCTTTTTTTAACCAAAACCTATATTTCACAAAGGATTTACACATCGATAGAAAAAAAAAAAAAAAAAAAAATACATGGAAATAACTCATGGTATCAAACAACCAATAAAACACCAACGAACTCTTGTTCGTTTTCTAAACAAATTCATTTTCTCAGTTGATTGCGCGCGGTTCTTTCGTTGATTTTTAAGAGTGGAATTACTTATATTAAGTCAGCGGGTTAGCGAATATTAAATCAACAAGGGAAAAAGTGACGCTAGAGCAATATAAAGCCAAAACTAATTAGCATGACAGAATGAATCAAAATGTGGACGAAAAAAAGCTAATAGGGCACGATAAAATCATAGGGGCTCTTTGATAAAAACATCTAACAAACAGAAAACTAAACCCCAAATATGGGGCGCAAATTTGGCAGTTTCCATTTACACAAAACCCGGGGCGGGAAATTTTTGCGAAAGAGGCAAAGGCAGACAAAGGCATAGAAGCCCGAAAACAACGAATGTGCAACAAAAAAGACGAGGGGAAAAATACAGAGACGAGAAGGTGCGAGAGGAGAGCAATCAGGAACCCACCCAAAATGGCAGAGGGTAACCGAGACCAACAAAAGGGGGGTATACAAACTGACCAGGGGGGCGCAAAATCGGGAACCCCCAAAGCGGGGCAAGGGGGCTGTAAGGATTTGGGGAGTACAGTGCCCGGAAATGAAAGGGGGAATTTTAAGGATGTGGAACCCTTTTGTCAGAACGTGTTACTTTTGTGAACACCCACTCTGGTTTGTTTTTTGTTTTTTTGTTTTTTTTAAAATTTTTTTAATGTTTTTCCCCGGTTTTACTTCCCCTTTCCCTTTTGTTTTGGCGTCGCCCCCCCCCCACCCAACTCTAAACCCCTTCTCCTTTTTTTCCCCCCAACCCCCCCCCAACCCTCTTATTCTTTAATTTATTTCAATTAAAACTCACTCTCCCCCTTTTTTTCCCCTTTTTCCCCCTTTTTTATTCCCCTCCCTCCTCCCCCCCTCCCTCCTCCCCCTTCCTTCAATTTCCTTTTCCCACCCCTTCCCTCCTTTCCTCTCCCCCTCTCCCTTCCATCTCCTTCCCTCCCTCCTCTCTCTCTTCTCTCTCTCTTTTTTCATTTTTTTCTCTTCTCTCTTTTCCTCTTTTTCTCTCTCTTTTCTCTCTCTCCTCTCTCATCATTTTACCCTTTCAATCAACCCCACACTCCCTCTCCCTCCCCCTTTTCCCCTCTCATCTCTTTTCTCTCTCTCACTCATTCACTTAACTCACACTCCCTTTTCCCTCCCCTCCCTTTTCCCCTTTCCCCCTTTCCCCTTTCCCTCCCCCCTCCACCTTTCCCTCCTTTTTTTCTTCTCTCTCCTTTCTCTCTCCCTTTCTCTCTCTCTCTTTTTTCTCCCCCCTTACTCTCTCTCACCCTTTTACTTTACACTCCTCTCCCCCTCCCCCTCCCTCTCCTTTCCCTTTTTCCCCTTTCCTCCACCTTCCCTTCCCCCCTTTCCTCTCCCCCCCCTTCCCTCTCCCTCTCCCCCTCCCCCCTCCCCTTTCTCTTTCTCCCTCCTTTCCCCTCCCCCCTCGGGGTTCCCCCTCGTCTCCTTCGGTCTCCCTTTCCATTTTCCCCCCTCCACTTCCCCCTCCTCTCACATCCCCATATTCATCACTCTCTCTCTCTTCCTTTTTCCTTCCTGCCCAATTTCCCCCCCTCTCCCCCTACCCTTTTTTCTCTCCCCTTTTCTCTCTCTCTCATTCACTTTCACTCACACTCCCTCTCCCCCTCCCCATTCCCTCCCCCCCTTCCCCCTCCCTTTCCCTCTCCCTTTCCCCCTCCCCCTTCCCCCCCCCCCTCTTTTCCCCCCCTCTCCCTCTCCCTCCCCCTCTCACTTCCCCCTCTCCCTCTCCCTCTCCTTTCCCTTCTCTCCTCTTTTCCCTCTTCCTTACACTCCCCAACCCCCCCCCACTCCTTTTCCCTCTCCTTTTCCCCCCTTTCCCCTCCCCCCC
>NW_028234912.1:0-9855 GCF_977035675.1 Penaeus japonicus | reverse complement strand
TTCCCCGCAATCAATGGCATAGGCAAAGTAGACTTCCTTACCTTGCCGTGCGGGCGGGAGAAGAAGAAGAGACGGAAAACGGATTGGAGCTTTCTTAGCGGTTTTTTTTTTGACGTTTGACGCCAGTAAATACATCATTCTTGCTTCCCAAAACATTGAGCTAGATTTGCAATAGCTCTGAGAGTGATGCTTGGGATAATGAGGGTAAAAGAACGGTGGACAATGGCGATAGCAATGCTAATATTAAGGATGACAATAGTAATGAGGACGTTGTAGCAGGAGTTGTCTTGGCAGCTTTTCTGTTTCCGATCATCCTTATCCCTGAACTGTTGTTACTGGTGTCGCCGATGGTGATGTAGCCCACGTGTGATGTAATGTGTTATTAGTTAAGCAACAAGCTGCATTCTTTAGAGAGTTCCACAGGCGGAGGAAATTGGTGAAGGGCTCGCAGGGGCTACAATCTACAAGGGTCCCCGTCGGTTTCCCTCCAGCCGACTGATGTATGGATTGCTGAGTAGATGTCACTGGTGTGATTAGATGCAACGGCAATGGAATTTGCATGAAGAGAGGAGAGGTAAAGGGGGTAAGATAGGCTGCACGTAGAGGGAGATTGGGCTGAAGAAGGTGTTTTAGATGCCAACGGTCATACCACGTTGAAAGCACCGCTTCTCGTCCGATCAGCGAAGTTAAGCAGCGTTGGGTCTGGTCAGTACTTGGATGGGTGACCGCCTGGGAACACCAGATGCTGTTGGCATTTTGTGTTACCTAGACGTGCTCCATGTGTCTTCCCAGGTACTAAAATCCCATGCAATATATTCATTTCTTGATTGTGAGGATGCAGCCATGAAATCCTCTTGTAGAGCCAGGATCAAATTTTCACATTTTCACATTTTCAGTCTACCACCACGACTAAGCAAACTAATCTTGTACCTGAACAAATAACAAATCAAGAGATAAATTGGAGTGTCAAGACATTCCAGCCCTGAACGACAATAACACTTACAGTATCAGCCTCAGCACCTCGCTGATCCCATCTCAGATGTGCATGACCCCTCCCATCTCAGTTACATGTCTGGTCACTTTCGTAAATATCAAACGAATAGTCACGAAGAACATGGGCAGAGACTAGAACTCCCTAGACGCCTGAATTCACTAAAAGTACAAACTACGCCAAGTTTTGCTTTTCTTTTCTCTCTCCTCAAGTCCATTTCCTGCAATCAGGACCAGGCCACGCTAAACACATACCTCATTAAAAGTATGGTGGGAACCATTCACACACTATACCCTGGCTGATTTCTTCAAATGAGATAGACAGACTGTGTCAACATTAAAAAACAAAGCGCGCGCGGTAACAAGTGAACAGTGACATGCGTACATTCGTGTTCAGTCCATTTTCAATTGTTCCTAATCTATATATATCATTCCTGATGATATATATAGATGTAATGCACTTTCTTTTCCCTTTGCAGCAGCTTTGTTTGGGATGAAAAGGAATCATCTGGGGAATGTTTCTCTTTTTACTGCAGTCACCTGTAGTAACAGAGTAGACTTCCCTTGGGAAGTGAGCCATAAGAAGAGGCTGTTGTAGCCTATGTGTGAATGCGTCTGGAGATGTATGGCTTTATGTGATGTGTGTGTGTTTGTGTTTGTGTTTGTTGTAAGGTGTTTTCGGCGGCATCGGCATTCTTTCTAGAGTAACGCAGGAGGAAGTTGGTGAAAAGGACTGTAGCAGGTCGTGATTGCTGCAGAGTAACTTTTAGTCAGTGATGTGATGTGATTGGGTGGCAAGGCAATGGAATTTGCATGAAGAGAAAGAGGTAGAGGGGCAAGATGCCGTGAGTGTAGAGAAAGATTGGCCTGAAAAGAGTTGATATTTGCCAACGGTCATACCACGTTGAAAGCACCGCTTCTCGTCCGATCAGCGAAGTTAAGCAGCGTTGGGTCTGGTCAGTACTTGGATGGGTGACCGCCTGGGAACACCAGATGCTGTTGGCATTTTCTTACCTATGCAAGCTACATAATGTGTATGGAATGCACTGGTTTTCCATTTGCAGCAGCGAATTCAAACGAATCCCCTGCTCACATTTTTCCCGCAATCAATGGCATAGGCAAAGTAGACTTCCTTACCTTGGCCGTGCGGGCGGGAGAAGAAGAAGAGACGGAAAACGGATTGGAGCTTTCTTAGCGGTGACGCCAGTAAATACATCATTCTTGCTTCCCAAACATTGAGCTAGATTTGCAATAGCTCTGAGAGTGATGCTTGGGGATAATGAGGGTAAAAGAACGGTGACAATGGCGATAGCAATGCTAATATTAAGGATGACAATAGTAATGAGGACGTTGTAGCAGGAGTTGTCTTGCCAGCAGCTTTTCTGTTTCCGATCATCCTTATCCCTGAACTGTTGTTACTGGTGTCGCCGATGGTGATGTAGCCCACGTGTGATGTAATGTGTTATTAGTTAAGCAACAAGCTGCATTCTTTAGAGAGTTCCACAGGCGGAGGAAATTGGTGAAGGGCTCGCAGGGGCTACAATCTACATGGGCCCCAGTTGGTTTCCCTCCAGTTGACTGATGCATGTATTGCAGAGTAGATGTCACTGGTGTGATTAGATGGCACGGCAATGGAATTTGCATGAAGAGAGGAGAGGTAAAAGGGGGTAAGATATGGTGCACGTAGAGGGAGATTGGGCTGAAGAAGGTGTTTAGATGCCAACGGTCATACCACGTTGAAAGCACCGCTTCTCGTCCGATCAGCGAAGTTAAGCAGCGTTGGGTCTGGTCAGTACTTGGATGGGTGACCGCCTGGGAACACCAGATGCTGTTGGCATTTTGTGTTACCTAGACGTGCTCCATGTGTATTCCCAGGTACTAAAATCCCATGCAATATATTCATTTCTTGATTGTGAGGATGCAGCCATGAAATCCTCTTGTAGAGCCAGGATCAAATTTTCACATTTTCACATTTTCAGTCTACCACCACGACTAAGCAAACTAATCTTGTACCTGAACAAATAACAAATCAAGAGATAAATTGGAGTGTCAAGACATTCCAGCCCTGAACGACAATAACACTTACAGTATCAGCCTCAGCACCTCGCTGATCCCATCTCAGATGTACATGACCCCTCCCATCTCAGTTACATGTCTGGTCACTTTCGTAAATATCAAACGAATAGTCACGAAGAACATGGGCAGAGACTAGAACTCCCTAGACGCCTGAATTCACTAAAAGTACAAACTACGCCAAGTTTTGCTTTTCTTTCTCTCTCCTCAAGTCCATTTCCTGCAGTCAGGACCAGGCCACGCTAAACACATACCTCATTAAAAGTATGGTGGGAACCATTCACACACTATACCCTGGCTGATTTCTTCAAATGAGATAGACAGACTGTGTCAACATTAAAAAACAAAGCGCGCGCGGTAACAAGTGAACAGTGACATGCGTAGATTCGTGTTCAGTCCATTTTCAATTGTTCCTAATCTATATATATCATTCCTGATGATATATATAGATGTAATGCACTTTCTTTTCCCTTTGCAGCAGCTTTGTTTGGGATGAAAAGGAATCATCTGGGGAATGTTTCTCTTTTTACTGCAGTCACCTGTAGTAACAGAGTAGACTTCCCTTGGGAAGTGAGGCATAAGAAGAGGCTGTTGTAGCCTATGTGTGAATGCGTCTGGAGATGTATGGCTTTATGTGATGTGTGTGTGTTTGTGTTTGTGTTTGTTGTAAGGTGTTTTCGGCGGCATCGGCATTCTTTCTAGAGTAACGCAGGAGGAAGTTGGTGAAAAGGACTGTAGCAGGTCGTGATTGCTGCAGAGTAACTTTTAGTCAGTGATGTGATGTGATTGGGTGGCAAGGCAATGGAATTTGCATGAAGAGAAAGAGGTAGAGGGGCAAGATGCCGTGAGTGTAGAGAAAGATTGGCCTGAAAAGAGTTGATATTTGCCAACGGTCATACCACGTTGAAAGCACCGCTTCTCGTCCGATCAGCGAAGTTAAGCAGCGTTGGGTCTGGTCAGTACTTGGATGGGTGACCGCCTGGGAACACCAGATGCTGTTGGCATTTTCTTACCTATGCAAGCTACATAATGTGTATGGAATGCACTGGTTTTCCATTTGCAGCAGCGAATTCAAACGAATCCCCTGCTCACATTTTTCCCGCAATCAATGGCATAGGCAAAGTAGACTTCCTTACCTTGGCCGTGCGGGCGGGAGAAGAAGAAGAGACGGAAAACGGATTGGAGCTTTCTTAGCGGTGACGCCAGTAAATACATCATTCTTGCTTCCCAAACATTGAGCTAGATTTGCAATAGCTCTGAGAGTGATGCTTGGGGATAATGAGGGTAAAAGAACGGTGACAATGGCGATAGCAATGCTAATATTAAGGATGACAATAGTAATGAGGACGTTGTAGCAGGAGTTGTCTTGGCAGCTTTTCTGTTTCCGATCATCCTTATCCCTGAACTGTTGTTACTGGTGTCGCCGATGGTGATGTAGCCCACGTGTGATGTAATGTGTTATTAGTTAAGCAACAAGCTGCATTCTTTAGAGAGTTCCACAGGCGGAGGAAATTGGTGAAGGGCTCGCAGGGGCTACAATCTACATGGGCCCCAGTTGGTTTCCCTCCAGTTGACTGATGCATGTATTGCAGAGTAGATGTCACTGGTGTGATTAGATGGCACGGCAATGGAATTTGCATGAAGAGAGGAGAGGTAAAGGGGGTAAGATATGGTGCACGTAGAGGGAGATTGGGCTGAAGAAGGTGTTTAGATGCCAACGGTCATACCACGTTGAAAGCACCGCTTCTCGTCCGATCAGCGAAGTTAAGCAGCGTTGGGTCTGGTCAGTACTTGGATGGGTGACCGCCTGGGAACACCAGATGCTGTTGGCATTTTGTGTTACCTAGACGTGCTCCATGTGTCTTCCCAGGTACTAAAATCCCATGCAATATATTCATTTCTTGATTGTGAGGATGCAGCCATGAAATCCTCTTGTAGAGCCAGGATCAAATTTTCACATTTTCACATTTTCAGTCTACCACCACGACTAAGCAAACTAATCTTGTACCTGAACAAATAACAAATCAAGAGATAAATTGGAGTGTCAAGACATTCCAGCCCTGAACGACAATAACACTTACAGTATCAGCCTCAGCACCTCGCTGATCCCATCTCAGATGTGCATGACCCCTCCCATCTCAGTTACATGTCTGGTCACTTTCGTAAATATCAAACGAATAGTCACGAAGAACATGGGCAGAGACTAGAACTCCCTAGACGCCTGAATTCACTAAAAGTACAAACTACGCCAAGTTTTGCTTTTCTTTTCTCTCTCCTCAAGTCCATTTCCTGCAGTCAGGACCAGGCCACGCTAAACACATACCTCATTAAAAGTATGGTGGGAACCATTCACACACTATACCCTGGCTGATTTCTTCAAATGAGATAGACAGACTGTGTCAACATTAAAAAACAAAGCGCGCGCGGTAACAAGTGAACAGTGACATGCGTAGATTCGTGTTCAGTCCATTTTCAATTGTTCCTAATCTATATATATCATTCCTGATGATATATGTAGATGTAATGCACTTTCTTTTCCCTTTGCAGCAGCTTTGTTTGGGATGAAAAGGAATCATCTGGGGAATGTTTCTCTTTTTACTGCAGTCACCTGTAGTAACAGAGTAGACTTCCCTTGGGAAGTGAGGCATAAGAAGAGGCTGTTGTAGCCTATGTGTGAATGCGTCTGGAGATGTATGGCTTTATGTGATGTGTGTGTGTTTGTGTTTGTGTTTGTTGTAAGGTGTTTTCGGCGGCATCGGCATTCTTTCTAGAGTAACGCAGGAGGAAGTTGGTGAAAAGGACTGTAGCAGGTCGTGATTGCTGCAGAGTAACTTTTAGTCAGTGATGTGATGTGATTGGGTGGCAAGGCAATGGAATTTGCATGAAGAGAAAGAGGTAGAGGGGCAAGATGCCGTGAGTGTAGAGAAAGATTGGCCTGAAAAGAGTTGATATTTGCCAACGGTCATACCACGTTGAAAGCACCGCTTCTCGTCCGATCAGCGAAGTTAAGCAGCGTTGGGTCTGGTCAGTACTTGGATGGGTGACCGCCTGGGAACACCAGATGCTGTTGGCATTTTCTTACCTATGCAAGCTACATAATGTGTATGGAATGCACTGGTTTTCCATTTGCAGCAGCGAATTCAAACGAATCCCCTGCTCACATTTTTCCCGCAATCAATGGCATAGGCAAAGTAGACTTCCTTACCTTGGCCGTGCGGGCGGGAGAAGAAGAAGAGACGGAAAACGGATTGGAGCTTTCTTAGCGGTGACGCCAGTAAATACATCATTCTTGCTTCCCAAACATTGAGCTAGATTTGCAATAGCTCTGAGAGTGATGCTTGGGGATAATGAGGGTAAAAGAACGGTGACAATGGCGATAGCAATGCTAATATTAAGGATGACAATAGTAATGAGGACGTTGTAGCAGGAGTTGTCTTGCAGCAGCTTTTCTGTTTCCGATCATCCTTATCCCTGAACTGTTGTTACTGGTGTCGCCGATGGTGATGTAGCCCACGTGTGATGTAATGTGTTATTAGTTAAGCAACAAGCTGCATTCTTTAGAGAGTTCCACAGGCGGAGGAAATTGGTGAAGGGCTCGCAGGGGCTACAATCTACATGGGCCCCAGTTGGTTTCCCTCCAGTTGACTGATGCATGTATTGCAGAGTAGATGTCACTGGTGTGATTAGATGGCACGGCAATGGAATTTGCATGAAGAGAGGAGAGGTAAAGGGGGTAAGATATGGTGCACGTAGAGGGAGATTGGGCTGAAGAAGGTGTTTAGATGCCAACGGTCATACCACGTTGAAAGCACCGCTTCTCGTCCGATCAGCGAAGTTAAGCAGCGTTGGGTCTGGTCAGTACTTGGATGGGTGACCGCCTGGGAACACCAGATGCTGTTGGCATTTTGTGTTACCTAGACGTGCTCCATGTGTATTCCCAGGTACTAAAATCCCATGCAATATATTCATTTCTTGATTGTGAGGATGCAGCCATGAAATCCTCTTGTAGAGCCAGGATCAAATTTTCACATTTTCACATTTTCAGTCTACCACCACGACTAAGCAAACTAATCTTGTACCTGAACAAATAACAAATCAAGAGATAAATTGGAGTGTCAAGACATTCCAGCCCTGAACGACAATAACACTTACAGTATCAGCCTCAGCACCTCGCTGATCCCATCTCAGATGTACATGACCCCTCCCATCTCAGTTACATGTCTGGTCACTTTCGTAAATATCAAACGAATAGTCACGAAGAACATGGGCAGAGACTAGAACTCCCTAGACGCCTGAATTCACTAAAAGTACAAACTACGCCAAGTTTTGCTTTTCTTTTCTCTCTCCTCAAGTCCATTTCCTGCAATCAGGACCAGGCCACGCTAAACACATACCTCATTAAAAGTATGGTGGGAACCATTCACACACTATACCCTGGCTGATTTCTTCAAATGAGATAGACAGACTGTGTCAACATTAAAAAACAAAGCGCGCGCGGTAACAAGTGAACAGTGACATGCGTACATTCGTGTTCAGTCCATTTTCAATTGTTCCTAATCTATATATATCATTCCTGATGATATATATAGATGTAATGCACTTTCTTTTCCCTTTGCAGCAGCTTTGTTTGGGATGAAAAGGAATCATCTGGGGAATGTTTCTCTTTTTACTGCAGTCACCTGTAGTAATAGAGTAGACTTCCCTTGGGAAGTGAGCCATAAGAAGAGGCTGTTGTAGCCTATGTGTGAATGCGTCTGGAGATGTATGGCTTTATGTGATGTGTGTGTGTGTGTGTGTGTGTGTTTGTGTTTGTGTTTGTTGTAAGGTGTTTTCGGCGGCATTGGCATTCTTTCTAGAGTAACGCAGGAGGAAGTTGGTGAAAAGGACTGTAGCAGGTTGTGATTGCTGCAGAGTAACTTTTAGTCAGTGATGTGATGTGATTGGGTGGCAAGGCAATGGAATTTGCATGAAGAGAAAGAGGTAGAGGGGCAAGATGCCGTGAGTGTAGAGAAAGATTGGCCTGAAAAGAGTTGATATTTGCCAACGGTCATACCACGTTGAAAGCACCGCTTCTCGTCCGATCAGCGAAGTTAAGCAGCGTTGGGTCTGGTCAGTACTTGGATGGGTGACCGCCTGGGAACACCAGATGCTGTTGGCATTTTCTTACCTATGCAAGCTACATAATGTGTATGGAATGCACTGGTTTTCCATTTGCAGCAGCGAATTCAAACGAATCCCCTGCTCACATTTTTCCCGCAATCAATGGCATAGGCAAAGTAGACTTCCTTACCTTGGCCGTGCGGGCGGGAGAAGAAGAAGAGACGGAAAACGGATTGGAGCTTTCTTAGCGGTGACGCCAGTAAATACATCATTCTTGCTTCCCAAACATTGAGCTAGATTTGCAATAGCTCTGAAAGTGATGCTTGGGGATAATGAGGGTAAAAGAACGGTGACAATGGCGATAGCAATGCTAATATTAAGGATGACAATAGTAATGAGGACGTTGTAGCAGGAGTTGTCTTGCCAGCAGCTTTTCTGTTTCCGATCATCCTTATCCCTGAACTGTTGTTACTGGTGTCGCCGATGGTGATGTAATGTGTTATTAGTTAAGCAACAAGCTGCATTCTTTAGAGAGTTCCACAGGCGGAGGAAATTGGTGAAGGGCTCGCAGGGGCTACAATCTACATGGGCCCCAGTTGGTTTCCCTCCAGTTGACTGATGCATGTATTGCAGAGTAGATGTCACTGGTGTGATTAGATGGCACGGCAATGGAATTTGCATGAAGAGAGGAGAGGTAAAGGGGGTAAGATATGGTGCACGTAGAGGGAGATTGGGCTGAAGAAGGTGTTTAGATGCCAACGGTCATACCACGTTGAAAGCACCGCTTCTCGTCCGATCAGCGAAGTTAAGCAGCGTTGGGTCTGGTCAGTACTTGGATGGGTGACCGCCTGGGAACACCAGATGCTGTTGGCATTTTGTGTTACCTAGACGTGCTCCATGTGTATTCCCAGGTACTAAAATCCCATGCAATATATTCATTTCTTGATTGTGAGGATGCAGCCATGAAATCCTCTTGTAGAGCCAGGATCAAATTTTCACATTTTCACATTTTCAGTCTACCACCACGACTAAGCAAACTAATCTTGTACCTGAACAAATAACAAATCAAGAGATAAATTGGAGTGTCAAGACATTCCAGCCCTGAACGACAATAACACTTACAGTATCAGCTCAGCACCTCGCTGATCCCATCTCAGATGTACATGACCCCTCCCATCTCAGTTACATGTCTGGTCACTTTCGTAAATATCAAACGAATAGTCACGAAGAACATGGGCAGAGACTAGAACTCCCTAGAACGCCTGAATTCACTAAAAGTACAAACTACGCCAAGTTTTGCTTTTCTTTTCTCTCTCCTCAAGTCCATTTCCTGCAGTCAGGACCAGGCCACGCTAAAACACATACCTCATTAAAATTATGGTGGGAACCATTCACACACTATACCCTGGCTGATTTCTTCAAATGAGATAGACAGACTGTGTCAACATTAAAAAACAAAGCGCGCGCGGTAACAAGTGAACAGTGACATGCGTAGATTCGTGTTCAGTCCATTTTCAATTGTTCCTAATCTATATATATCATTCCTGATGATACATATAGATGTAATGCACTTTCTTTTCCCTTTGCAGGCAGCTTTGTTGGATGAAAAGGAATCATCTGGGAATGTTTCTCTTTTTACTGCAGTCACCTGTAGTAACAGAGTAGACTTCCCTTGGGAAGTGAGGCATAAGA
>NW_028234911.1:0-19171 GCF_977035675.1 Penaeus japonicus | reverse complement strand
GGGAATAAAACATGGGAAAAATAAGGCGACCTAGTGCGGGTTTTTATCCTTTCTTTTAATTGTTTTCTTTTTTTCTCCTTTTCTTTTCAGAGCGACCCTAGTGTTCATTGAAATATCCCTTTTTTAAAAAAAATCCACCATGTCTTTAAAGCTTCATCTGTTTCGGGGACTCACTCACTATTCTTTTTATTCTTAAGCTTGTGAGTCGGCAATGTTTTTTTGAGCTTGGGGATGACAGGATTGGAAGTGCAAGTATTGATGAGTGTTTGAGGGTTTTGGTCACTGTATTTGCATTTTTCCCTTGGTCACTAGATACCAAAATTTGTGTTAAGAAAGGGAGTCTTTTTTTACTTATTTATGTAAATTTTAAAATCGGGTGTACTTATTTAGTTCTCCATGATATTCTAGGATTTCAGCCTCGGCCCTGTAAGTATGCCAAAATGTCTTATGTATCTGTAAAAGATGAGGGCTGGTTTTTTAAAAGTTTTTCCCTTTCTTTTTCTTTTGCATGTACAAAAGTTTTCTGAAATTTGCAATGGGACTGAGGGCCCATTGCTGTCCTTTTGCCTTGCCTATAGAAATTATTATTAATTTTAAAGAGTGGCCTTTTAAGACTGGTTATTCCTTTTTTTATGAGGTACGGGGGGGTGAAATTTTCATATTGTAGTCTGTCTTTTTTTTTGTAATATGGGTAATTTTTTTTTAAAAAAGTTTGCCCCCACCATGCAGTTTCCCCTGGGGAATGGGGGGGTATGAGAACTTGAAAAGGAAAATTTATGGTGCCGGGGTGAGAAATTTTTGGCAGGTGTTTATTTTCTTGGGAAAAAGCTGTGGTATCCTGTAGTTCTCTGGTAGGAGATCTAAGAGAGGGGAAAGATGGGGGTAAAAGAGTCTATCTACGGCTTGTGGGGCTACCCACTAAAAAATGGTCTTCCGGGCAAAGCCCTGTTTTGGGGCCCTTTTTTTTGTGGGTTTTTGGTAGTAGTACCAATGGGGATAGAAGGGTATTTTCCCAATAGGGCATCTTTTTGGTTTGCTAAAACTCTTTTTATCCCTTTTGGTTGTTCTGTGAATTTCAGTGTAAAAAATCTATTCACCAAAATCTTACTTTCTTTTTTTTACGCTTGTGGGCTTCTTTTGGATTCTCCAGAGCAATGTATGTCTCGATTGTTAGGTGTGCTTCTCCCATTGTTATTAATTGTCTTTTTTCAGAACCTAATGCTCCGTCTTTGCGCTTTTAATGACAAGGTCTTGATTCTGTGCAAAACCCTTAAAGGGGTTTCAAACCCCTTTTTTGCCATGTTAGATACATCCCTTTGGGTTTTTTTTCCCCACTTCTTTTTCACAGTGTACCATGGTTTCTAAACGGGGAGTTTTTTGTAGGGGGTTTTCTTTTTTTCATGGGGAGTTGCGGAGTATTTTCTCTTATTTATATTTCTTCTATTCTTTTCTCCTTTGTTTGGCAAAGGGGGATCTGTAATCTTTTGTTTATTTGTTTTTTAATCTATTCTTGAGCTTCCCAGATTCCCAAAATGCTTTCTTTGGTGGGGTCCCCGGTACAAAAAATTCCCCTTTACTGAGAACAGAGAGTTGGGTTCTATTGAGGGGGACTTAATACTATTAATTCCATGCCCACCTGCCCCCTATCCTCCCCTTTTTGCCACTGTTCTCTCCCTCTTTGCCCCTTTGGGCCCCCGTGGGAATTTCCTCTTTGAGGAAATTGCCATGTCTCTGATATGGGTTTTCCCTGGCTGGGGTGAGTTGCCCAGTTTGGGTTGCCCCCTGTTTCTCTGGAGGGGATGATACTGTGTTGGTATTCCTGTTTACCCTCCCCTTTTGGGTTTTGAGGGGGTTCCCTCCACGTTTGTGGGTACCTTCCCTGTTTTTGTTTCCCCCTTTTCTGTTGGGGGTGGGGAAATTTTTTTTTTTGTTCCCGGGGGTAGTGGGGTTTTTTTTTCTGTTTAGGGGCCCTTTTTGTTGGGGGGTGTGTCGTTGGTTTTTTTTTCCCCTTTTTTTTGGTTATTCTGGGGTGGCTTTCTTGGTTTTTTGGGGAATTTGGTTTTTTTTCTTGTCTTCCGTTTTTTGCTTTTCTATTTTGTTCTTTTTTTTTTCTGATTTTTTCTTTGCAAATCTTTTCAAAGCCCGCCAAAATTTTGGTCTTTCTTTTTTTGGGGGGGCTTCCTCATTGTTTTCCACTCCCCTGGCTCTGGAACATTTTTTGTTATGATTTCCCTTTTTCACTTCTTGCATTTTTTCCTGTTTTAAACTTTTTATTTTTAAATTTGCTATTACTCTTTCCCAATGGCCTCCTGCTCCTACTACTTTTTTAGGAGGGTTTTTGCGGGCCTTACCTTTCCTTCGCCAGAGGGGAGGGAGGAGAGGATGGTGTGGGGACAAAAACTTAGTGTGCAGGGTTTCTATTGTTTTATCCCAGGGGGGGGTTTGGGGTTTTTCCCTATGCTCCCTGTGGGGCTCAGATTCTAGGGAGTGTCGTTTATTTGTGGATCTTCACGGCATTAATCTTTCACATTGGTGTGTTCGTATTCTTCTGTGTTTGTCGGCTGAGGTTTGTAGTTAGTTTTGTTAGGTCAAGTTAGTGTTGATTAGTGTTAGGTAGTAGGCATTAGTGTTAGGTTTACGTGTTAGTAGGGGTTAGTTGTTAGGTTCAGGTTAGTGTAGTTATGTTAGGTGAGGTTAGGCTTTCGGTAGCTCTAGGTTAGGTTAGGTTAGGTCTTGTATTTAGTTCGGGTAAGTTAGTTCTAGGCCTAGGTTTGAGGTTGGTTTAGTTTGGTAGGTCTACGTTAGGTTAGGTTACGTTTTAGTTACGGAATTAGGTGTGGTTTGTTGGGGGAAGTATACGCGTAGGTAGAGCTGTAGCGGTTTTTACAGTTCAGTCGGTAGGTTAGGTTAGTTAGAGTTACGTTAGGGTAGGTAAGGTTTAGCGTTAGGTTGAGTAGGTTAGGCTTTAAGTTGGTGTAGGTTAGGTAACGGGGTAGGCTAGGTTAGTTAAGGTTAGATAAGGTAGGTTACGGAGTTAGGTAGGTAGGTTAGGCTTGGTTACGGGTTGTTGAGGCGTTAGGTTAGTTAGGTTAGGTTAGGATAGGATAGGTTAGCGTTAGTAGTTAGGTTGGTTTAGGTTTAGGGTTCACGACGTTTGTAGGCTATAGGATTGAGGTTAGAGTAAGCGGTGGCTATTCAGGTTAGGTTTGGTTTGGTAGGTTCGGTAAGGTAGTAGGGGGCAGGGTTAGACGTAGGTTATGTGTTAGGTTAACGGTAGGCCTTAGGTAGGTCAGGTTTAGGTTTAGCGGTTAGGGGTACGTTTGTTAGCCGTAGTTAGGCTTAGGTTAAGGTTACGGTTAGCGTATGTTAGTTTAGGTAGGTTAGGTCTCAGTTAGGTCCGGTTAGGCTTAGGTTAGGTTAGGTTAGTTGAGGTTAGGTGTAGGAAGGGTAGGTGAGGTATGTGTCGGATGGGTTAGTACCGATTAAGGTCTAGTAGGTTAAGTTACATGTGCTAGAGTTAGTTACGTCTCGGTTCGTTCTAGGTAGTAGGTAACCGGATTTCAGGTTCCATTTGTCTTGGGTAGCTCGTTCGCAGACGCGCATATCCGTGAAAAGACGCTCGGAAAAGAAGAAATTATAAAAGTATTATCAGTTGGATAGAAAAATATAAGATTTGACTGAGGCTAAGGGTCGAAGATACACTCGGGGGGTTGGGTGCACGCCCTGAGAAAAGGGAAGATACTTAATACGGCGAAAAAGAGTAGTAAGAGGGCATTTATACTGTCCAGTGAAACTTAAACACTGGTGTGGTGGCCGCAGGAATCTAGGATGCCACTTAGACGCGTTATTTTGCTGAGTCATATACATTAATATAGCAAGTTTTATATACTATTAAAGACAGCAGAATGTTCCGGGCAGATGTTTCATTTATCATGCTATCTATCTAGAGCTTTCTCTGATATAATACGTTGTTATCTCCTTGTTATATTCTCTATCAACACTTTCCTATGCGCTTGATCCAGTTCACTTATTTCTGCCCTTTTCGGATTTACAGCAAAAGTCATCATCAAACTAAAAGATTCAAACTCACTAATCCTATAAAACTCGTTATGTGGGGGGGGGGTCAATTGCTACTATTTTCTGTTTATTGTTAGTTGCTTGTTATAAATACCTTGCATCTTTTATTGTTCAGATACATTTTCCTTATTGTGATCCCCTTTCTTGCCTATCCTGATCGAATTTCATCCTATATATTTAATAGTTCTATTCTAGTTTGTCGTAGGCGATCAGGTAGTAGTGTTGCACATGTTAGTTATCGTATTAGATTACTTCTATATTTGAGCTAGGTAATTGAGGTGGCGAATCCTTCTAACTATATACGCGATGTAGAAATGGCCAATAGCCGGCCTCTTTTACACATTTGTAATGGCGCTTTTTTTACAGACTTTTTAGATAATTTTGGTGCTGAATTAGTATCTTTTTATTATTTTCTGAGGATTTATCTATAGCTTTGGTTAGATATATTTCTGTTGCTTGTATAGGCGAGGGTGTGATCGGAGGGTACCTTAGATATGAGTCTAGAGGCGATGAGGTACGAGTGTCTGCCCCTGGGCTACAGTTTCCTCTCACCCTTTTTCTAAGCATTCCGCTCCATGGAATGACACTTCCATTGTACATCGCCTACCTGGCCATTGGTCTTTATTATTTCTTTTCAAAATATCCATTTTTGTAGGGTTTGTCTGTTGCGGGTCGGTATTATAGTATATTCATCATACAGATCGTGCAGACATACATCATATCAAATATATAATCAACCATATAATAGTGCTGTATAAGTATAGTATATAGTACCGATTATAATCTAGGATCCGTATATATACTATATAACGTTTATTAAACACATCTTTCATCTTACCGGGCTGCTTACTTTTTCGTCTATCTGTTGTTATTTTGTATATTCAGATTTGCATAGTTCTTTTCTCTTTTTGTGAGCATGGCCGTGGTGTGTTTGTATCTAGTTTTTATATAATAAAATGCATATTTGCATTTGGTAGGGTCCTCTGAGTAATACGATTTTATCTCTTTTCTTTTTGTTTCTATGGTGCACATTACCATACGGGTACGCCTATTTATATTTCGGATTCATGTATAGCATGTGAGGCTTATTATGCTTTAGGTCATTGTTTTTAATAAAAACCAATCCGTCTACTATGCCGGTTTAGATTATTATATATATCTATTTTCATGGCCAATCCTCTTCCTTAGATATTTGACATACGAAATTTATTGTGTCGTTTATTTCATATCAGCTTTTTCATATCTAAATGATATATCTATATTTGTATCTTATATAGTCGTTTACACCATGCTGGCTAGAAACTCCATCGTTGAATCTAGCGCCGTCTTATTTTTATCCCATTTCTTCACTCTTCTCTTTATTTATATTTCTTATGTGACATTCGGTATTTTTTCACCTATGAGACGTATAATAATAAATCAGTCCTATCGCATCTTTCAGATTACCTCATTTCCTTCTTACCTTTGCGATTTGTTGTCTCCACACATTGTACTAATATGATATATAATCTATAACATATAAGTAAAATCCATTTCATGTATTTCTTGCCTTTGTTTACTTATTTAAATAATCTTATTGAAGTGTATAATTTTCTTGCTCCATTCGTTCTTCTTTAGGATATAAAATTCCGGGAGGAGGGTTACGGGCTTAAACATATTTAGGTACAATTTCTGTAGTCTAGGAAACTGGGATCTCTGACTATGTGTCCTGCTAGTATGTATTTTTTTCTGCCTCTTTTTTTCCTACGCAAGGACTATGCATGGGATGAGTCGCCTGATGAATTTTCTTTCCCACGCGCGTGCCTATCCGTCATTCTTCTGATTATCGCATTTCCCATAGTTTCTTTGAGAGCAGCGTTCAGGACCATCTCTGCAGTGAAGGGGAATTATAACATGGGAAAAGTACAAGATGCGACCTAAGAAGTTGTAGTGGCTGGTTTATCCATAAAATTTCATAGTAATCCATAAAAAATAATAAGTTTTAGCAGCACGTAAGCGTATAGATTGCAGACTCATAGACAGAGCAGGCCTAGAGCTTCTTTTCAGAGCTGATAGAGCCTAGTGAGGTTCAGACATTGGCAATGACATCCTTCTTGACATCTCTAGACTAAGAACAAAGCAAGAGTACACGAGAGCAGTGTATGCTCTCAAAGCTTCATCTAGTTTCCATTCTGTCTGACTTGGGACACGTGCAATCTGTATTCTGTTTATGTTTGCTAATGCGTTTTTGAGTAGACGGCAATGATTTCGTTGAGGCGTTGGCCGAGATGCACAGGATCTGTGAAGCTGGCAAATATTAGGTGGATGGACATGTGCTTTGATTGGTTTGTGGTTAACACTTGTAGTTACAGGCATCTTTTCCTTGGTCTATGTGACTAGATACCAGAGTCGCCATAGTGTCTAAGAAAGGGAGCGAGCGTTTCTCCTACTATACTTCTAGTTATACTTGAGCGAGAAATGTTTCAAAATCTCGGGTGTATTACCCTTGAATTTAGTTGCACGTCCAATGCATATTTCTAGGAGTGTGCAACCATTCTGTGTCGCTAGTAACATGCCAAAAATGTCATCTATGAGCGTCTTGTAGGACAGACTGATGGCTGAGGTACTTTAGAGCTTTTTCCTTGATTCATTCTATGCGATTGCATGTAGCACGAGGAGATTTCTGGCACATTTGCAACTGGAGACTGAGCCAAGGCCTCGCATATTGGCTGTGAGCCGCCTGTTGGCCTTGCTCTTATAGAAATATATCATTTGAAGAGTCTTAAGGTAACATAGTGCGCTTGTAGAACATGTCTATTCCCTTCTTTTTATGAGAGAACGGAGTGGGGTGCAATCATATAGTAGTGCATGTGCTATTGTAGATTTTTTTCCTGTACTATATGGGTAAGTGTTTTCTACATAAGCTAGTTTGTCCACCCCGCAGACACCGCGATGCAAGCTAGCCGAGTTCCTGGGAAATAGGAGGGGTATAGAAGACACTAATGTCAAAGGAATATAGTATATGGGTGTTCCTGGTGAGAAACTTGTGACAGCGGTGTTACTGTTACTTATTTCTCTTAGGAAAGTAGCTGTGTGTAGTGCAGGCGGTGTAGTCATCCCCCTACTTGGGCTCAGTGGCAGAGTGGATGCTACAGAGAGGGTAATGTACTAGGCGGTCATAAGAGTCTATCTACTGGGGGTTGGCTTGTAGCTAGGCTATATACCATTCGGCACCTGGTCAAAATCTGTGAATCAGTTTCCTGGGCCAAAGCTGCCTGTTTCGATGGTCTCTTCTTTTGTGGTTTTTTGGTATGAATTGTATCCTCAATGGAGGGATAGAAAGGGTGCATAGTTTCGCTAGTATAGGGCATCCTCTTTGGCTTGCTAGGAACCGACTTGGCTGGCTTTATAGCCCTTTGTTGTTGCGAGCGTAATATATCGGCAGTGTATAGGGTGGGGGAAAGGTCGCTGGGATTCACACAAATATCTTACTGTTCTAGCTTGTTTTACGTGCACTTGTAGGGCTTCATTTTAGGATTCTCCAGAGGCCAAGGCAGATATGTATGTCTGCTGAGCGTCTGTTAGGACTGTGGCGTTTTTTCTTCCCATTTGTTAGATCGATGTAATCAAGTGTTCTTTTTTCAGAACATACAAATGTGCTTCAACGCGATACTCCTTCTCCATGCGTTTTCTTAAAGTGACAAGTGTTCTTGTGGATATCTGTGCTAAAATCCTTCAGGTTGCTAGATGGCGCTGGTAGAGTCCACTGTTTGGGATTGCGGCATGTAGGATGCCGATCGTCGCTTTAGCATTTTTGTCTACGCTTTAACGGTTCGACCATGGTTTCATCAGTGTACGGCATGGTCTTCCTAAAATCAAACGCCTGAGAGTTTTTATTTGTATTGGGGGACAGGGTTTTAATTCTCGCTCTTTATTCCATGGGGAGGTATTCTCTAGCGAGGTATTTTGCTCATTGCTATATTATTTATTTTCGCATTTTCATATTCTATTCTCTGACCATCGTTTGGCATAAGGGAGTAACGTGTAGAATCTGTTGAGATTATTTGCTGCTTTTAATTGGCTATTGGGCTATATGAAGGCTGGACCAGATTTCTCGGCGAAAAGCAAAGAACTGTCGTTCGTGCTGTGGTGGGGGGTGAAGTCGCTGGTACAAAACGATCACACTCTTAGGGCTGGGAAGAACAGTAGTTGGGGTGGCTATTGAGGGTGGGTGGACAGCATTCATTCAGAATACTATTAGTTCTATGCCACTCTCTGCCGTAAATCCTAGCTTCTTGGGCCATGGCGCTGTGATCTCATCTGTGGCCCTCGTTTTAATGCCCCTGGGACCCCGAAGTGTGTAGAATATTCCTCTTGAGGCAATGCGTCCATGTCTCTGATATGGGTTTGTCGGCATGTATGTATTTGCTAGTGTGGGTTGGCAGATATGTTGCCCAGTGATGTGGGGGTTGCCACGTATCTCTTGAGGGAGATACCTGATGTTGTGCGTATATATCTCCTCGTTACAGCGCCCTATATCCATTTCTGAGGTCTGGCGAGGGATCTTCCCTGCGCCACGTTTGTGTACACAATCTCCGGCTGATTTTGTGTTATTCGCACCGTTTCTGTGGGGTGCCTTGGGAATAGTGTTTTCGTGTTGCGCCTGGGATAGTGGCGTTTTTATCATTTCCTTGTTGAGGGGTCCTGTTGACGCTATTGTGGTGGGAGCATATGGCTGTCTGTTGTTCTTTTGCTGGCGGCTGTGAATAGGGTTTGATGTTTGGTTCTAGGGGGATGGCGCGAGTTTCTTGGGTTTTGCTGGGGAGATTCGGTTTTTCTCTGCTAATTGTCGTCAAGTTCCGTGAGTTTTGCGTTGTTCTATTTGTTTCTTCCTCTGCTTTTTCTATTTCATCTTCTTGTGGGCGCTAATCTTTTCAGAGGTGCCTATCGCAAGTTTGCTGGATTGCTATATCTTTATTCTTAGGGGTGTGAGTGCTGTTCCTCAATTGTTTTCTCACATTCACTCTGGCTCCTGGGAGGCGAGCGAGCTTTATCTGTTGACTGATATCCTTGTTATCACTTCATGAATTTCGCGATTGATTTAGTATATCTTTTACATCTTAAGAGTTGATGCGTGATTACGATCGGTTTTCCAAGCTGGCCTATCTGCTGCCTACTGACGGTTACTTTATTTCGTAGTGCGTGAGTTATTGCATGTCTGCTCTTCCCTTACCCATGTCCAAAGCGAGCTAGATGGGCAGGGGGGGGGGGGGGGCAAGGGGAGAGAGATGGTGTTGGGGCAGGCAGGGGGGAGCAAGGAGTCCTCATAGATGTTGCAGCAGGGCTTCATGAATTGTGTGTTATCCCAGAGCAGGGAGGAGTGTGTAATCTGATGTGCTCTTCACCGTATCAATCAGGCTTTCCTTGTGTGCAGTGCTATCGTCTAGGGGAGTGTCTATTAGAATTTGTCGATTTTTTTGCTGTCACTTTGGCAGTTAATTTTCCCACCTTGCATGTTTTCTGTGATCTAATATGGCATTCTAGTGTTAGAGGGTGGACGGTTCGTATGGCGCTCCGCTTTTGCGCTGTGTATTGTCAAGTCGCTTCTGTTTTGGCGTTTCGTGCTTCGCGCATATGGTTTATTTCGTTCTTAGATTTTGCATGGCTCATGTGGGGGTTCTATTGTTTCAGTCGCGTTGTGTTTAGTGGGGCTAAGCTGTTCTTTTCAATGCATTCCAGGACCATAACTCTTTGTGCTTCTGGTAGTCATAGTCGAAGTTTGTTTTTCTTTTCGTCATATATTGTTATGAAGGGGGTGTCCACCTCTTGTCTCAGGATGTAGATGGTTATTGCGAGCTGCTTGATGGGGTTGTAATTTGTTCAATTTTATTTGGCTTGCTAAGTTTTCCATCGTTTATAGGCTATTACATGCAGACTCCTTGCTCTATTGTGAGTGAGGGTAGAGGGTTTGTCTCAATCTAAATTTTGTTGACCTCAAGCTTCGATTAAGTTTTTCGTATCTTCGCTGAACGCACTCTCACATAGTAGGCTTGGCTCCTTATTTGCGTGGGCTTGGGCCCATAGTTAGCCGTCTGCCCATGCTTCATTTGGCTGCTCCCTTTTCAGAGATGCAAGTGTCACCGTGTGGAGGAACGAGCAGTTCGTCTATTACCCACATGACTGTGGATGGCAGATGTCTTTCAATATTTCCAATCAATCATTATTCAGTGGCGAGGTTAGAATGCGAGGGTCCGGGCACATATTCCTTGTTAGTTCTGCACGACGCCATCAGGGTACTAATGTGATGGGGCATTTTCTGGATAGCTTCTTCTTTATATCATGTAGGCGAGCTGTTGTTAAATTTTGTAGCTCTCTGGCTTGCTTTGCGATGTGGCGGCTGGGTAATGTGGGGGGGGGGGGGGGGGGGGGGGGGGGGAAGAGGGGGTGGATGATACCTTGTAGTGTTAAAAAGTTGTCATCAAGTAAAGGAGTGCTCTCGTGGAAGCCCTAGCTGTGGAGAGCTTGCTCAACTCGGGCTATGAAGAAGGGTACTGGGCGATTGGGCAGTCGCCTGCTATGAGCTGGGCTTGTGAATTGCCTCAGAGCTGAAGTGAGTCCAGTCCGGCGCCTGTTTAAAGTGCTAGAGGTTTGTTTTATGTATTGGGATGGCTTTGACTCATTGCTTCCGTTACTGTGCTTCTAATTTCTACGAGAGCAGAAATCTCCCATGGGACGAACTCTTATACTACCCTTACTAGGTTGAGAGACTAATCTTCAATCAAGTATTAGCGCATCGCTATCTTTCTACTGGGATCAGTTTAAGAGGGTCCTGTTATTCTAGCGTGCTACGGCGACATTGTCTGAGGCTTCACGCTCTAGATTAGATCAGTGGCATATTTTACCGAGGAGTTTGTGGTATTTATTTAAAGCAAATACACAATTTTCTGTTGAGTTGAAGAACATGAGAGTTTTGTCTATTTTATTGCGATGTATCGCGGAAACTAGCGATCTTTTTACAAATCTAGTTCTCTTTTATAAACGCAACAGTCAGTGTATTGTTTGTCTAGGAGCCTTGATTTTAACTTCGTTGTCGCGTGGTTCCAAGAGTATTCAGAACTATTTTTGCTGGTTGATGTTGAGAGCGCAAGAGCCGCTATTCGGGCTGTGGCTATGCCTCTAGAGGACAGGTCAATCGATTGAGGTAGGACATTCGTTGCCAAGCGCTGCAAGGGGTGCTTTCAGGCTGAAGTTTGGCTCGTGCAAGACTGGCTGAGAAATGGAAGTAAGTAGTAGAGGGCCAATGCTCTATCAGGGACAGGACGTGTTTAAAAATAACTGTCCGGGGGGGGGGGGGGGGGGGGATTTGTTGCGTTTTCTTAAGGGCTGGTGGCGCCAACATCAAGAACAATTTACAACTTCTAGCTTTTCTCTTGTAACTATATAGATTCGGCCGTAAAAAGAGAAATTACTGAGTACAATGTGGGCATACAGTTAAGGCTGGTCAGTAGCGTGGCTAGCTACTGTCTTTGCTCGGGCAATTTTGAACTAAAGAACAAGGAATAATGGTTAAACAAATGGATAGTTTTTAATTTTTAGTAGGACTAATATATCGGGGGGGGGGGGGGGGGTGGCAAGTAAAAGCAGATTCCATGTACTTTCCTTAATCTAATTAGGAAGTCAACTCAAGCACTAGCGGCTTTACGCTTTCCAGTGGTTTCCAGCCAAGAGAAGGCTTTCAGCATTCAGGTGCAGTGAGAGAGTCGTAGACTGAGTCTTTATATTTTCTAACTAGGGTACACTTATAATCCATACAGAAGCAAAAGAGCACGTACACAAAGGGGTGAAAGCAAAACATGGTAAAAAACTAAAAGCCGACTACCGAGCGCGAACTCCGGCTTGCGAGAAGGCGGCAGAGAGACGGGGGGAGGGGTGTCCTAGTTCCTTTCGCTCCTCTTCTCCTATTTATCCTTGGGGGCCTTCTCTCTGTGTTACTTCGGCTTGGATTCTAGCTTTTCCTTAACATGAAGTATGTATTCCTAGTGATTTCAAGGGCCTTGCTGTCCTCGGGCGGTCGGTGAAGGAGAGGCGGCTGCTGTACTGACTAAAATACTGAACTTTCTATTCCAGTGGAGACCATCGATGTGTCCCTTCAACAGAATAGATTTGCATAGCTGGAACCAGACACCCCTTCCAAGGGCTACGGTCAGGAAACCAGGTTGGATTCCTTTGACTTTGGGTCTCGTCTGTCGCATTACTGACATGATTCGCTAAAAGCTCGAAAAAAGAAATTTATTAAAAGTTTATCAGTTGAATAGAAAAATATAAATGGTTTGACATGAGGACTAGGGTGAAATACAACCTTCGCTCGCTGTGATAAAGGGAAAACTTAATCTCTTCAAAAGAGTATTACGAAGGGCATTTTAGACGGTCTGGAAGACCAGGTGAAGAAAGGGCTTAAAACACCCTGTGGTGGGTGGCCTGCTAGGAACTAGCATGCATACTGGAGGTCTTTGCATTTTCCTGAGTAAGACACATGATATCTAGTTAGCATGTTATATCATACTAACAAGAATTAATGATTGCCCTGCCAGTAATTTTCATGCTTCTCTATCTTCTAGTAATAATATTTGACTTTCCTCAATCGCTTGTCAGTGTACTAATATTCCATAGCTTCATTGATCCTCTCGTTCTTTTTTTTTTGCTGCTTTTCGATTTACCAAATCATATATAATAGTAATTTCAAAAACAACCTATAATGCAATTCTATATTTTTTGTTTTTGTTCTTGCTTTTATATGTTGGTATCCTCCATCAATTCCTTTTGATTTGTTCTATGAATAATTTTTTAATCTAATGACTTCTGATTTGATGTCGTCTAGGGCATGATCTACGTGTGAGATTTACTTGCGTAATATTAGATATGAGGAAGTGAGATGGGGGATCATCCTAATATAGAGTAAAATGCCGGTCTTTTATCATTTGTAATGCTTTTTTGTTTTAGATTTTTCTAATTAGTATCTTTTTATTTTTTTGAGGATTATCTATAGCTTTTTAGATATATTTTTGTTGCTGTGAGAGGGTGCAGGGAGGAGGAGTCTGAGGGATGTGGGTGTCTTCCAGTTCCTCTCCTTTTTGGCTGTCTGGAATGCACTCCTTACTCGCCTCTCCCTTGTCTTTATATTTTTTTAAAAATTTTGTAGTTATTTTTTAATATATTATTTAAAATCTTTTCCTCTTCCTTTTGTGTTTTTATTTTGTATATTAGATTTCAGTTCTTTTTCTTTTTTGACTTGGTGTTTTGTATCTAGTTTTATAAAAATGCATATTTGCATTGGTAGGGTTTTATATATTTATTCTTTTCTTTTTTGTTTTTATGTGTACATAGGCTTTTATATTCGTTTATGTATAGTTTTTTTTTTTAGGTATTTTTTTTAAATATAAAAAATTCTTGCCTTGATTTATATATATCTTTTTTTCATGCTTCTTGCCTTGATATTTACATAGTTTATTGTGTATTTTTTTTTTCATATCTAAATGATATATATATATTTGTTCTATTTTAATGTTATTAGAATCATCTAATCAGGTCTTTTTTATTTCTTCACTTTCTTTTTTATTTATTTTTCTTGTCTTGGTTTTTTTTTCACTATGAGATTATATATATCTCTATATCTTTCAGTTATTTTTTCTTTTTTGGAATTTTTCCCTTGTATATATTTATATATCTGTATATATACATTCATGTTTTTCTTGCCTTGGTTTTTTAAAAAATCTTATTGAAGTGTATATTTCTTGCTTTGTTTTTTTGGATATCCTTATTTTCTTTTAGGTTTTCTGGGGTCTAGGAAACTGGGCTTGACTAAGTGGTTGCTATGGTTTTCCCTTTTCCCCAAGCTATCATGGGATGAGGGCCTGTGAATTTTCTTTCCCACTTCGTGCCTTCCGCATTTTCTATTATCCATTCCCATATTTCTTTGAGAGAGTAATTCAGGACATTCTGCAGTGAAGGGGAATATAACATGGGAAAAATAAGGCGACTTGTGCTGGTTTATCCTTTCTTTTATTAGGTTTTCTCTGTTTTCCTCTCTTATTCTTTTCAGAGCTGACCCTTTGTGTTCTATTGCAATATCCTCTTTTCTTAAAAAAAATCCACCATGTATCTTAAAGCTTCATTAGTTTCTGGGGACCTCACTCAATATTCTTTTTATTCTTAATGTTGTGAGTACGGCAAAGTTTTTTGAGGCTTGGAGGATGACAGGATTGGAAGTGCAAGTATTGATGAGTTTTTGTTGGTTTGTGGTACACTGTAGTTTGCACTTTTCCTTGGTCATCTAGATACACCATAGTGTCTAAGAAAGGGAGCTCTTTCTTACTATTTCTACTGTAAATTTCAATCGGGTGTATCTTATTTAGTTCTCCATGTATTCTAGGAGTTCAGCCTCTGTCCCTGAAAATATGCCAAAATGTCATCTATGTATTGTAGAAGACTGATGGCTGAGTCTTAAGCTTTTTCCTTTTCATTTCTATGTTGCATGTAAAAAGATTTCTGCAATTGCAACTGAGATGAGGCTCTATTGCTGTGCCTTTGCCTTGCCTATAGAAATTTTTATTGAATCTTAAGAGTGTGCCTTGTAAGACATGGTCTTTTCCTTTTTATGAGGTACGGAGGGGGTGCAATATATTGTAGTCTGTCTTTAATTTTTCTTGTACTTGGGTAATGTTTTTTATAAAAGGTTTTCACCCCCCATGCAGCTTCCTCCTGGGGAAAGGGAGGGGTTATAGGACACTATGTCAAAGGAAAATATTATGGTGCCTGGTGAGAAACTTGGCAGCGTGTTTTTTTTTCCTTAGGAAGCTGTGGTATCCCGTAGTCTCTCTGGTAGGAGATCTAAGAGAGGGGTAAGATAGGTGGTCAAGAGTCTATTACTGGTCTTGTAGGGGCATTACATCCACTTAAAATGGTCTTCCCGGCCAAAGCCCTGTTTCTGGGTCCTTCTTTTTGTGGGTTTTTGGTAGTATGTACCCATGAGGGTAGAAGGGTCATGTTCAATAGGGCATCTTTTGGCTTGCTAGAAAAACTTCTTTTATCCTTTGTTGTTCTGTGAATTATCCAGTGTATAAAATCTATTCCAAAATCTTAATTTCTCTTTTTTTCTGGGTTGTAGGGCTTCATTTGGATTCTCCCGAGCAATGTATGTCTCGGGATCTGTTAGGTGTGCTTCTCCCCTTGTTATATAATTGTTCTTTTTTCAGAACTACTAATGCTCCGTCTTTGGCGCTTTCTTAATGCCAGGTCTTGATTTGGTGGCTAAATCCTTAAGGGTTGTATCTCCTTTTTGCTCATGTTAGGATGACTTTCCCTTTAGGATTTTTTCTCTACTTCCATGGTTTCCAGTTGGGACCCTGGTTTCTAAACCTGGGGGTTTTTTGTGGGGGTTTTCTCTCTTTTTCTGGGGAAGTTTTCGGAGGTATTTTTCTCTTATTTTATATTTCCTTTTTATATTCTATTCCTCCATTGTTGGCATAAGGAGGCTGTAAACTTTTGTTTTTTTGCTCTTTTAATCTATTCATGAGCTTCCCAGATTCTCCAAAAAATGCTTTTTTGGTGGTGGTCCTTTGGGACAAAAGTTCTCCCCTTTTGAGTACGAGAGTTGGGTTCTATTGGGGGCACTTCAGATACTATTAATTCCATGCCCCCCTGCCGTTCCTCCTTCTTGGGCCCCTGTTCTCTCCTCTTGCCTTGGGCCCAGTGGTAATTTCCTCTTTGAGGAAAATTTTCCATGGCTCTGATATGGTTTTTCCTGGTGGGGGTGAGTTGCCAGTGTTTTGGGTTGCCCCTGTATCTCTGGAGGGGATGTTTCCTGTGTTGGTATTCCCTGTTCACCTCCTTTCGGTTGTCTGAGGGGCTTCCTCCACGTTTTTTTGGGTACCTCTCCTGTTTGTGTTCCACCTTTTTGTGGTGGTCCCGGGAATTTGTTTGTTCCGGGGAAAATTGGGTTTTTTCTTTTGGGAGGGCCTTTTTTGTTGGGCGGGTTGTCTGTTGTTTTTTTGCCCTATATTGTTGGTTGTTCTGGGGTGGTTTTGGTTTTTGGGAAATTTGGTTTTTTTTGTCTCCCCGTTTTTGTTGTTCTTTTTTGTTCTCCTTTCTTTTTTGATTTTCTCTTTGAAATCTTTTCAATCCCACCCAAAGGGTTTTGGATTTTCTTTTTTTGGGGGTGCTTCCTAAATTGTTTTCCACTTCCCTTGGTATGGCCCACACTTTTTCGGGTTATGTTTCCCTTGGGTTTATCACTTCTATGCATTTCCATGTTTGTAATCTTTGCATTTAAGTTTGCTATTACTCTTTCCAACTGGCTGCCCCACTATTTTTTTAGGGGTATTGCAGGCCTCTTCCTTCTTCACCCAGTGGGGGGAGGAGGTTGGTGTTGGCACAAAAAAGTCTAGTGTGCCAGGGGTTGTTTGGGTTTTAAACCCAGGGGGGTGGTATCTGGGCTTCCTATTCCTGTGGGATCTATTTCTGGGGGGAGGTTTTTTATTTGTGGATCTTCATGGTTTAATTTACTTGTTGTTTTTTATCTTTGTCTTTGGGGGGGTGGGTTTAGGTTGGGTTGGGTTAGGTTAGGTTAGGTTGCGTTAGGTTGGTTGGGTTTTAGGTTAGGTTGGGTTTTAGGGGGTTAGGTTAGGTTAGGTTTTTAGGTTAGGTTAGGTTAGGTTAGGTTGGGTTTTGGGTTAGTTAGGTTAGTTGGTTAGGTTGGTTGGTTGGGTTAGGTTTGTTAGGTTAGTTAGGTTAGGTTAGGTTGGGTTAGGTTAGGTTAGGTTAGGTTGGGTTTTATTTAGGTTAGGTTAGGTTAGGTTAGGTTAGGTTAGGTTAGGTTGGGTTTTAGGTTTGGTTGGGTTTGGGTTTGGTTAGGTTAGGTTGTTTAGGTTAGGTTAGGTTAGGTTGGGTAGGTTGGGTTTTAGGTTAGTTGGTTAGGTTGGTTTTAGGTTAGGTTAGGTTGGTTAGGTTTGATTAGGTTAGGTGGTTAGGTTGGTTAGTTAGGTTGGTTAGGTTTGGTTAGGTTAGGTTGGGTTTTTAGGTTAGGTTAGGTTAGGTTGGGTTGGTTAGGGTTGGGTTTAGTTAGGTTAGGTTAGGTTGGGGTTAGGTTGTTAGGTAAGGTTAGGTTAGGTTGGGGTTGGAGTAGGTTGGGTTGGGTTTTGGTTTTAGGTTGGGTGGGTTGGGTTAGGTTAGGTTAGGTTTTTTTGGTTGGGTTTAGGATTGGTTAGGTTAGGTAGGTTGGTTGGTTAGGTTAGGTTTGGTTAGTTTGGGTTTAGGTTAGGTTAGGTTGGGGTAGGTTGGGTTAGGGTAGTTGAGGTTAGGATGTGTTAGGTTAGGTTAGGTTAGGTTGGTGGGTTTAGGTTTGGTTAGGTTAGGTTGGTGGGGTTAGGTTGGTTAGGTTAGGTTGGGTTTTGTTAGGTTAGGTTGGGTTTTGGTTAGGTTAGGGTTAGGTTAAGGTTAGGTTAGGTTAGGTAGGTTAGGTTAGGTTAGGTTAGGTTGGGTTCCCTTACTTGGGTTGTCTGTCGCAACTGCCTGATTCTAAAAGAGCTCGAAAAAAGAAATTTTTAAAAATTTTTTATAGTTGGAGATAGAAAAATATAAGAGGGTTGACTGAGAAAGGGTGAAGTACCTCGCTGGGAAAAAAGGAAAAAAACTTAATACTCAAAAGGGGTGTAAGGGGGAATTTTATACGGGTTTCAGGTGAGAAGTTTTTAAAAAACTGTTTTTTGGTGGCCAGGGAACTTGGATGTATAGGCCTTTTTTTTGGGGTTATTTCATTATACATTTATATATATAAAGAAAATTTTCCCGCAGTTATTTTCTTTCTTCTCTTTTTTTTATTTGTTTTCCTTTTATATTTCTATAATCCATAGCTTGATCCTTCTTTTTTCTTTTCGATTTAAAAAAGGCATATAAAATTTAAAAAAAACTTTAATCATTTTTATTTTTTGTTTTTGTTTCTTTTATTATTGTTGTTATTTTAATCAATTCTTTTGTGATTTTTTTTTATTTATAATTTTTAAAATTAAAGTTTATTTGTTGTCTTAGGGCATGATTTTTTGAAATTTTCCCTTTTATATTTTTAGGAAATTGGGGTCCTTATATAGAGTAAAATGGCCCGGCTTTTATCATTTGTAATGCTTTTGGTTTTTAGGGTTTTTTAATTAGTATCTTTTTATTTTTTAGGATTATCTTAGTTTTTAGATATATTTCTGTTGCTGTGAGAGGGGGAGGGGGAGGAGTCTGAGGGATGGGGGTTTTCTCTCCCAGTTCCCCTCTTTTTTTTGTCTGGAAGATCCTACTCCTCTCCTTGTCTTTATATTTTTTTAAAAAACCCTTTTGTAGTTTGTTTGTCTGTATGTTATTAAAATTTATATCTTTTATAATATAATTTATAGATTATATATATATATTTTTATATTATTATTAAAATTTTCTTTCTTTCCTTTTGTGTTTTTATTTTTTTATTAATTTCAGTTCTTTTTTTTTTGACTTTTGGGGTTTTGATCTGTTTTTTTATAAATGCATAATTTGATTGGTAGGGGTTTTAATATTTATTTTTTTTTTTGTTTCTATGTGTACATACGGGCTTTTATATTCGATTAGTTTAGTTTTTTCTTTGGGATTGTTTTTAAAAAAAAATTCTCTTGCCTTTTTATATTATCTATTTTTTATGTCTGCCTTGATATTTGATGATTTTTTGGGATTTATTTTTTTCTATCTAAATGAATATTAAATTTGTTTATATATGTTATCTAGAAAACATAGATCCGGTCTTTTTTATTTTTCACTTTTTCTTTTATTTATATTTTTTTTGGTATTTTTTCCCATGAATTATTTAATCCCTTATTCTTTCAGTTATTTTTTTCTTTTTGGGAATTTTCTTGTAATATTTATATATCTTTTTTATTAAATTATGTATTTCTTGGCCTTTTGGTTTTTTTTAATTAAATTTTTTGAAGGTATATTCTTGCTCTTGTTTTTTTGGATATTCCTTTGTTCTTTTAGGTTTTTGGGGGCTGGAAATGGGGGGTTGGGCTAATTGGTCTGTATGGTTTTCCCCTTTTCTCAAGTATCATGG
>NW_028234909.1:0-20722 GCF_977035675.1 Penaeus japonicus | reverse complement strand
ACAGTGTCCCTAGCAATACAAAACATCGAACATCAGTACTAATGTCTTAACGTTTTCTATACTATTAAAATAATAAAATAAACAGGACCAAGCGTCAGATGTAATCTAAATCTATGTAAAACGTCAATCAATCCTTCTAACATTGTTAAAGGTGATTATTGTATCATTAAGGGAATAAAATCCCCGGGTAGAACTTTTACCATGTGTAACATTGCTACACTATCAGCTGACAGGTAGAGACAGCTCTTGGTGGTGGCGATCGGTTACATTGGTGGATAACGGAAAACTGTTATCACGTGGTGGATAAAGCGGTAACTCTTATTACTAATGGTGTGTTAACGGTTAACTNTTATCACAATGGTGGATAACGGTAACTCTTATTACAATGGTGGATAACGGTAACTCTTATGGCAATGGTGGATAACGGTAACTCTTATGGCAATGGTGGATAACGGTAACTCTTATGGCAATGGTGGATAACGGTAACTCTTATGGCAATGGTGGATAACGGTAACTCTTATTACAATGGTGGATAACGGTAACTCTTATGGCAATGGTGGATAACGGTAACTGTTATCACGATGGTGGATAACGGTAACTCTTATTACAATGGTGGATAACGGTAACTGTTATCACGATGGTGGATAACGGTAACTGTTATCATGATGGTGGATAACGGTAACTGTTATCACGATGGTGGATAACGGTAACTGTTATGACGATGGCGGATAACGGTAACTCTTATTACAATGGTGGATAACGGTAACTCTTATTACAATGGTGGATAACGGTAACTCTTATGACAATGGTGGATAACGGTAACTGTTATCACGATGGTGGATAACGGTAACTCCTATTACAATGGTGGATAACGGTAACTGTTATCACGATGGTGGATAACGGTAACTCTTATTACAATGGTGGATAACGGTAACTCTTATGACAATGGCGGATAACGGTAACTCTTATGACAATGGTGGATAACGGTAACTCTTATGGCAATGGTGGATAACGGTAACTGTTATGACAATGGTGGATAACGGTAACTGTTATGGCAATGGTGGATAACGGTAACTGTTATCACGATGGTGGATAACGGTAACTCTTATTACAATGGCGGATAACGGTAACTCTTATGACAATGGTGGATAACGGTAACTGTTATCACGATGGTGGATAACGGTAACTCCTATTACAATGGTGGATAACGGTAACTGTTATGACGATGGGGGATAACGGTAACTCTTATGACAATGGTGGATAACGGTAACTCTTATGACAATGGTGGATAACGGTAACTGTTATCACGATGGTGGATAACGGTAACTCCTATTACAATGGTGGATAACGGTAACTGTTATGACGATGGGGGATAACGGTAACTCTTATGACAATGGGCTGAATCCACTAAAGAAACTACCCTTGCCGGTCTAGTCCGTGAGTGGATAACTGGTAACTCTTCTGGATCAATGTGGATATCGGTAACTGTTTTCACGGATTGCGTGCGATAACGGTAACTCATATTACAATGGTGGATACGGTAACTTTTTATGACGATGGGGGATAACGGTAACTCTTTTTTACAATGGTGGATAACGGTAACTCTTTTGACAATGGGGGGATAATCGGTAATCCTATTACAATGAATGGCCCAAAGGGATCAGCTTGTGGGTAGATGACAAGGATGGGAAGGAGGATGGGTGATCCTATATGTTAAAAAAAAGTTCCTTGCAACAAAACGCACTGTAGTCCCTCATACAAAAGCAGCGTGGCAGTGGGGCAAGAGCATTACCGGTGAGTGAGGAGGAGAGGGTGAGTGAAAGAGAGAGAGAGAGAGAAAGAGAGAGAGAGAGAGAGAGAGAGAGAGAGAGAGAGAGAGAGAGAGAAAGAGTGAGAGTGAGAGAGAAAGAGAGAGAGAGAGAAAGAGTGAGAGAGAGAGAGAGAGAGAGAGAGGGAGAGCGAGAGGAGAGAAAGAGGAGAGTGAGGAGAGACAGAGAGAGAGTGAGAGAGAGGAGAGAGAGAGAGAGAGAGAGAGGAAAGAGTGAGAGTGAGAGTGAAAGAGAGGAGAGAGAGGAGAGAGAGAAAGAGTGAGAGGGAGGAAGAGAGAAAAGAAAGTGATGAGAGAGAGAAGAGAGAGAGAGGAGTGAGAGGAGAGAGAGAAGAGTGAGATAAGAGAGAGAGAGGAGGGGGGAGGGGAGAGGAGGGGAGAGGAGGAAGCGAGAGAGGATAGACAGAGAAGAGAGAGAGAGAGCAACCGAGAGAGAGAGAGACGAGAGAGAGGTGAGAGGAGAAGAGAGAGAGAGAGAGAGAAGGGGGGGGGGGGGGGAGGAGAAGGAGGGGAAAGAACGGGAAAGAAAGAGATAGACAGATGGATAGGTAGAATAAAAAAGAAAGAAGGAGAAGGGGAAAGGTAAATAGAGTCAGAGATAGATAAATAAGGATAGATAGACAGATAGATAAATGGAGAGAGAGAGAGAGAGAGAGAGAGAGAGAGAGAGAGAGAGAGAGAGAGAGAGAGAGAGAGAGAGAGAAAGAAAACTAACGCTGGAAGAATATAGCAGTGGCATCAAAATAATAGAAAAAATAGGAAAGGAAAGAAATACAAAAAAAAGCAAAAAAAACAAAAAACAAAAATACGAAATAGAAACGAAGGAGAAGTAAACTAAAGAAAGAAAGAAAGAAAAAAAAGAAAATTGTCGTTCGGTCACCAGGAAAGAGGAAATTCGGAAGAAAACATAAAACTAACACATCTTCCTGGGAGCATTCATGAACAAAACATCTTTGCGAGGAAAGGGTGCACGATGCAAATGACTTTCTCGTGGCGCTGGCTCGGGAGGAGGAGGCCATGTGGCTGCCACGGCTTCTTGAGACGCCCAGAAACCAACGAAATTCCTTGGAATGTAAGACTCGATGGCTCCGGTTGTATCCTTCTCCCTCCTACTCCTTCCTCCTCTCTCCTACTCGTCCTCATCTCTTCCTACTAAGCCCTCCTATGCCCTCTTTTCCCTCCTACTCTAACTCCTTCCTCCTATTCATACTCCTCCCCCCTGCTCTACCTCTCCACCTGCCCCTCCCTCCTACTCCTACGCTTCCATCCCCCTCCTACCCCCTCCTATTCCTACCCTCTCCCTCCTCCCTCCTACTCCTAACCTCTATCCTTCGTGCTATGTTCTGTAAAGTCATGTTTTTTTTTTTTCTTTTTTTTAACATGTGAGGATGGTTGCTATTGCCCTTCCGAGACCCTTTCTGAAGATATAGTCCCTACAATATATGTAAGAAGATATGGTTTTGGAGAAGCGCAGGTCATTTTAGCTGTACTGTACATTTTTTATTTATTTATTTATTTTTTTTTTTTAGATGGAGTATATTTTGCTAACCGCTCGAATACGTGAATTATCGTATTGGAAACATGTATATGGATAGTAAATACGCAGACATATTTCTTGATTTAGTATGTTTCTCATACGGAAATGGAACACAGAACGTAAAGGCAGAGAGAGAGGAAGAGAGAGAGAGAGAGAGAGAGAGAGAGAGAGAGAAGTTGGAGAGACGGAGAACGCAGGAGAACGAGAGAGTGAGGGATTGAGAGAGACAGAGGAGAGAGAGAGAGTATGAGAGAGAAAGAGAAAGGTAGAGATGAGGAAAATGAGAGAGAGAGAGAGAAAAAAGAGTAGTAAAGGGAAAGTGGGGTGGGGGGGAGAGAGGAGAGAGCAGAGGATGAGGGAGAGAGTGAGAGAAGAGAATTGTGACGAGAGAGAAGTAAGAGAATGAGAGAGTATGAGTTATACGTCATCACTACACATGCCAATTCCCACATCCCTCACACCATGCAGTAAATTACTATAGGTTATGGAACTGCGTCATTTCCAGCCCACGGAACATGCCAGGGTTGATGTGTCACGTACCGGGGGGGTAACGCCTTTCGTCATATAACTCATTCCAAGCGTCTGACGATTATTTTTTGCGTTCTACATTCTTCTGTTATTGGCTGCTGTCTCGCCCAATAAAATGCCTTAGGCCTTTCCATTTTTGTGTTTGTTTGTTGATATTTGTATCAATAGGATTTATGTTTTTTTTTTTACTATTATCGCGAGTGTTTTGATTTATGGTTTTGGATTTGCACCGAGGGCTGCGCCATGCCTGTTAGCGTGTACTAGGGTCGGGCTCGTGGGTTTCAATCGTGGGGGTATCGAGTGAGGTGCGAGGGGCGGACATCCTGGGTGGCGTCTGGGGTAAGCTCATGAGGGAGGTAGGGGGGGGTGCGGCGGTACTAGGGGGGGGTAGGTGTGTGGTGAGAGGGGCTGATGCGCGTGATGGGGGGGTTGGTGATGGCGTTGGTGTCATTTGTGTGTGTAGTGTGGGTGGTGGTGTGTGTGTGTATGTCGTGTGGTGTGTGGTGTGCATAGTGTTTGTACGTGTGGTGTGTGTTGTGTGTGTGTGTGTGTGTGTCGTGTGTGTGTGTGAGTGTGTGTGTGTGTTGTGTGTGTCTAGTATGTATGTCTGTATGTATGGGTATGTGTGAGTGGTGTGTGTGTGTGTGTCTGAGTGTGTGTTGTGGTGTGTGTGTGTGTGTGTGTGTGTGTGTGGTGTGGTGTGTAGTATATATCACTAACTATCACACACTCTCTTCTATCACTCACTATTCATAGTCTCTCTCTCTGGTTCTGCGTATAGGGCGTGTCTGTGTGTGTGGGTCTTGAGTTTATATATATATATACTAATATATGTACACACATATATAATATCTATAATATATATATACTATATATATATATATACGTATATCATAAATATCTGATTATCGTCCACTCTCTCATTACTCTCTATATATACTATCATATATCGTCTACAACATAAATATATATATATATATATCTATATAATATGTTATACTATGTATCACAAACAATATGTATCTCTGTAATATAATTATATTATACATCATATCATCTCAGATACAATATAATACCTATACATACATACTATCTAGTACTATATAGCTATATAACTTTAAACATACATATACTCATACACATACATACAATATACCTAATCATATATTACTACTATATCATACTATCTATATATATATCATCATATATATATCTCTATATTACTAACAATATCTTCATATATATACTATACTCCTATATTATATATATCATATATATACCTATCATATTACATAAGCATATGTATACTATATTATCTTCACCATATCATACATACACTAGATATGTATATTATATATATATATATATACTCTACACTATATATTCCATATATGTAAATATATATATCTCTAATATATCATAATATATACTAAATCTTAAACTCATATATCATATATCATATACTCATCATACTACTGTATCTATACATATGTATATATCTCATACTATTCCTATACTCAACATTATACTATATATCATTTTTATACTATATCTATATATATACATCTGTCTATGACTATACTATACTATAATAAAATCTATATATACTATATCTTATCTATATCTATATAGCATGTATAATATAATATATATACTATACTACTATATATATATATATATCCATACTATATATATATATATATATATACCTACATGTGTCGTGTATAACTATACTATTATGTATATATCTCTTACTCATCATAAACCTTACAATATTCATAATGAATATATTATATAGTACTCAATCAACTATACTATATATATATATATATACTCATATCTATACCTAATATAACATATATATTTATCACATATAACTATAATATAATATTTACTTAAATATACTATATATATTATATATCTCTATACTATTATATACACATTACTGTAACTCTCACACTATATATTATACCTTACTATAACTCTATCATATATAAATATGATCTACCATCACATGCTATCATCTATCCATACTCATATACTCCATCTATGACATATACCTATTACTATATATCATATATACTATCATCTTCTATATTTTTCCAATAAACACACACCACATCGACACAACACACACACACTCTCCTGTCACACACAACCACACTACACTACACATCTCTCACACACCACACATATATAATATACCTCTATTCATATATTATACATCATAGATTATATATATATATACATTATATACTATCTATATATATATAGCTATATATATACATCTTAAATACTTATCTTTAATTTTTATTGTTATACATTATTATTCTATATTTACTTTAACATACTATTTATACTATTACTAATAGTTAATTTTAATACACTATTTTATATAAGTTACATATATATTTATTTAGATGACTTGTTACTAACTATATATATATACTTCTACATATATATATATATACTACTATATCTACCCATCTTACTACTATATATACTATATATAATATATATTACATTTTATTAATGACACATACAAACACAAACACACACAAACACCACACACACAAATACAAACTTATATCAATCATATATGTTTTTATATATACAGATAAATATATCTATATATAAATCTTTATATACTATATAACTATATACTATACTCTATATATATAGATATAATCATTTAATATCAATATATATATATTTATACTATATATATATAAATATTCATATACTGTACTATATATATACTACATTACTCTATATATATATATACCTATCTACTATATTATATCTCTCCATATATTATACAACACACACCACACCACAACACACACACACACACAAAACACACACACACACACATAATATATATATATACTTATATATCATCTATATATCATCACATTACTGTATATATATTCAAACACATTGATATGCATGCTAAAACTACACACACACCAACACACACACACACACAACACTCACAACACACATCCAACTCCACACACATCCTCCCACACATATACTTATATATATATCATACTATATATATGACTATACCACTATATCATATACTCGTGTAAGGATGTATACAAAAGTTTCATTTTGTCGTTGTATCGAAGTCCTGGGCACATCCTAAGCTAATCCGATGATACAAAGCAACAGTTCTACTTGCTTCTTGCATACAAAAATAAAACAAACACCCCCCACCTTTTAGGGGCATGAATTGGGCGTGCGCACTCAAGTTATTTATTTATTTTCTGTGGTACTTCAACTATCTTTTTCTTTTCTTTTTAAACTGATTAAGTCTAACTTAGCTCTCGTTACCATCCATGTATAACGCAACAACAAGGAAGTTTGCTGGCACTATAACAAGATCTAATGATTACAGTAATCATCAATCAATTCTACGCTCAAGTTTTAAAAAAAAGCAGATGGGTCACCAAATTAAACAGCCAAAAAACAAAACCAGATGAAGGCTTCATCTTCTCCCATTTCTTCTACGAATAACTAAAAAAAGCTATATACATCGAGTATCAGCATATCAAGGACTATAGTGAATAACTCGCTCTTCTTCCGCCACCTTTCAGGTTATCAACACCAATTGGGACAAGCAGTTTGGATACTATCAAAATGCTTTAGAGTAAACTACAACACAGGGTAAGTTGAATTCAAATCGTTAGATTTTTTTTTTCCAACAAGTTGGGTTCTAAAGCGATTCCGTTTGTGTCTAATAGTTCCTTTGTCTGGTCGATGGTCAGTGCTAGATATCTAGGAAAAGAAGAGATCACATTACGCTACTATTCGTCACTCATGAAAAGCGCATAGACATAGGAAGGCTTAATAGACTGTCGAACGATAATTAACACATCATCGAGAACGACTGTCTCCTCTTCCGACAAAACAACTCTCAAGCATCCTCTGCGGCTTTTAACAATAATGCCTTTGATTAGAATGCAGATGAAGAAGCTGCAGCAAGTCATTCACGAGGGGTTCATATCTCCTCTGCTTTGGGGTGTGAGCGTTGTAGGTGGGTTTGGTCTCTGGCTCCTCCGCCGTGAGAGCTTAGCCAAAGCTTCCCTTTCTCTGTTTGGCGGTCTTGGATACGTTTCTGAATCTAAACCGGATGTGTATCACAAGCACCCTAAACATATACAACACATCTACAACATAATATACTCAAATCGTCACTATAATATATATATAATAAGCACTACTATATCATAACTCACTATAAACTATATAGATATACATGTATTTACAAAAAAAATGTAACCTATGGCTATACTCATGACATGAGAATACATGTACATATACTATGTCATATATGTCCATACTCATAATGCATATATAATATGTACCTCATACTTTGTTATATCAATAATCATATATATATATATACTATATATATATATAGTATTCTCACTAATACTCAAGATATAATATATACCTCAATCCATGCACACCTCATCTACAACTCCTATCTCTCCTAACCACACCACACACACATATATAATATGATATATCATATATATACTATACTACTCTTATACTATATACTACTATATACTATATATATTATCGTACATATATTCTCATACATATCATACAAACACTCACATGAAAATATATACCTACACACTAAAATACATACTTCAATGACAAATGCAGAATTATTCACGGTCATAATCCCTGCGAGGTCAAAAGTATATGATGCAAGCGTGGCTCGGTTTCTTTGCAACTGCATCTCGTCAAGCGAACGAAACATCTGCATCTCTTTACGTTTTACCGAAAATTTCGGACATAATTACATGACCTCACAGTTCTTTGCCTCAAAGACGAGAGGAAAAATAAGACTATGACGCAGTAGGTCCCAAGAGCAGAGTCTCTCGGTTACAAACTAACCTGGTTTCTGGCGAAATACACGACAACAGCGATGCAATGAAGAGCTTTGGCATATTCTGCTCTTGTTCTAAATCTTTGGCAGGTATAATAGCCTAACTGCAACAGTCGGATAGATAATTCAATGCATTGCAGGCCTTTTTCAGATGAGCTGAATAACTTCACTTCGATTAACCTAATTTAATATTAATGCAGTCAAGAAGCATGTCTCTGCAAGAGGAGTCGAGCTTGCATGGTCTGTATGCTCTTTGTAAGCTAATGAACACAACCAAGCGCTACATACAACGCACACCATGATACTACACCACAAAACGGATAATGTTAAAAAAAAAAAATGAATGCACACGCATATATACAAAATAAATAAATGAATAAATAAAAATAAATATATTCATACATATATAATCACTATATTATATACTAACTATATATACTAACTATATATACTATATAAGATATTATACATATACATAACATTACATCATATACATATATACACAAACACACGGCAACACACACACACCCAATACATACGTCAACTATACATATATAATTAGATATAATAATATAATATTAAAATTACATATATATATAGTATATATATATAATATCAATACATACTCATATATATATAAATACATATATAAATATCTATAAAACTATACTACTACTATTTATTACATTATATATAATACTCTAATCTTATAAATATATAATATTACTCATACTCTATATAACTATCTATAATACATATATATCCTTATTAATTAATATATATATATATTATATATACTATAAATATAAATATAAATCTAATATAATGCTATGTATGTATGTATACCTGTATCACTATAAACTACATACATATAAATCATCATATACTATCAAATACTCATCTATATAATCATCTCTCATCTATATATATACCATATATATACTATATACTAATATACTTATACATATAAATATCATATATCATGATATAAGCGATATATATATACTCATAATGTATATATATACATATATATGTATACAATATATACATAATATACTACTATATACTCATATATCTATTACATATATATATATATATATATATATCACACTATCAATATATGTATATATATATAAATACACAGCCACATCACACACACCACACCACAAACACCTTACATATCATCATACTAATCGTATCATATATATATATTACTATATATCATCATCTCATACCTATACTATATATATATATATATACTATACATATATATCACATACATACATATATACTATCATATATATATATATATACTATATTATATAATATATATACTACTACACACTACACATATATATATATCATCACTATATCATAACACACATCTATATATATACACATGTATATATATATGATAGATATATATATAACTATGTTTATATATAACTTTATTTATATATATAATTAACATTCATCACTATTCATATCTATATTATTATGAATAATGTAACCCTATATATACATTATATACTATATATATACTATATATGAATATATATATATATACATATTTAATCACTTATATATCGACACTATATATACTCATATATATATCACAATATCATATACTATAACTATATATATATATATATATATTAATATATATTCTATCATATATATATACTATTTATATATACATAACACACACACACACACACACACACACACACATCACACACTACACACATAATATATATATATATATATATATATATATAATATATAACTATATATATATATATATACATACTACATATACATATAATACATACATCTACTATACATGTTACTACTTATATATATATAAATAGACTATGTATATCGTATATATATATACAAACAATACACACACACACATCTCTCTCTCTCCTCCACTTCTCTCTCTCCTCGCTTCTCCTCTGCTTCTCTCATACACGCTATCAGCTGCGCAGCGCGCTCTACTCTCTCACGCACAGCACTACACAACTACACACACGCAACAAACAGTGCGCATTCCGCAACCCTTTGTTTGGTCCCGAAACCCTTGGGGCCAGTTGTGCTTTCGAATTCTTCATTGTTTTTTCGAATTTCAATGATGAAGGCGCGCCAACCCCAGTGGAGGGTTCAACATACTTAACTACTGAAGGCATATCTCTACCTATCATCTATCTCATCGAAAGAACTCTCGATCAGATTATTATGTATCATATCTATTATCTGTGTGATTCTCTTCTTGCATTCTTCTCAGCGTTCGCTCACACTCATAGCAGCTCTGATTCTCACTACATACTATCATTCGAGTGTTTTCTTCAAATAGTACGGACAATACTCTGCACATCCTGCTCGGTAATTTGCATATCTTCAATTCAATTTTTTGATTTCGTGTCTTCTATGTCCTCTCAGCTTATGAATCTAACGATGAGATCGATATACATTGTACAACTTTCTTTTCTTAACACTATGTAATGCACTTTCGCGCTCTGTTAATTTATAACGTGCATTTTCTCTTACTATTCTTCCGCAATAGATATCGGGCATATTCTCTCCATGTATGGATTATCATTTTTTTTTCTACTGATCACTCTACCATATAGTAATTCATTTTAGAGTTCCAACAAAGATTGACATGTGTCTGTTATTAGACCTCTGATCTTAACAGTGTCTGAATCATATTTTTGTGACTCTCAAATGCTCCTCACTTCCTTTAAACGTGCGCATCTTCGAATAATTCGTTAGGATGCTTTCTTATGATTTATAATTCTCTCTAATCATACTAAATCGACTTATCTTATCATACTCGTTTTTTTTTGTTCTTTGCTTTATTCTTTATATATACTAATGGCCCTACGTGGCCACCCGAGTGGTGATGGAGGTTGCGCAGGCAGAGCTCGTTCGTGCACACTAATACAAGCCTGTTTAGGTATCAGAGATGAACTCTGACATACTTTTCCACAATCCGCGGAAAAACTACTTTTCTTCTTATTGTGTTCCAGAATTCTTCAGATTCAAATGTAAGAGTGGGAACCTGTATCTAATATAAATATCATATATATATATTATATATTATATATATATATATATATATATGTATATATATCAACATCATATAATGGGGTATTACTATATGTTACTCTAATTCACATTATACTACTATATATATACTATATATATCAGTATATACATATATCATTACTGTATCCACTCTGTATATAAATACACTATACTATACTTCACTTACTATATATAATATATATATAAGAGTATTCTCTACTCATACTATACCTTACTACTATATCAATCATTATAATATACATTATATACCTCACTACTATAGATATGGATAATAATACCATATATATACTCTATCATCACATCAATACTATATACTATATACTACTAAATCTATACCCTCACATATACATCATATGCCTTTTGTTTTCTGCGTACTGTGTGGATATATATGCTGTGGCGTGCTCGTGTATGTGTGCTGTGTTGTCTAGCGTATATATCTATCATTAATATCTTATACTATAATATACTAATACTATATATTCACTTATATACTATATATAATATCAATCACTTATATATATCCAGTGCGAACACACACACACACACATACCATCACCACACCACATCACACCACACCAGTCACATCACATCTTCTATTCACTATATATATATACTATATTATATATATAATATATATATATATACTATATAATTTTTACTATATATATTATTACCATTATTATATTATAACTACCCTATAATTATATTTATCATATATACGTAAATATATATCTATATTTATATCTATCTATCTATCTATCTATCTATCTATCCTATCTATCTATATATATTATACCACATATATAAATTATTATATATACATATCAGTGCAGAAACAACACACACACACATCACTACACACACACACACACACAGACACACACACACACACACACACACACACACACACACATACACACAACACACACCACACACATCACACAATATGTATCCACACATACAAAAAACAAATGCAAGGAGTAAACCTTTATTGCAGGACTATCACAACCTTCTCTACCTATGAATATATTGAGGATCCGGAAATAGATTTCAAGGGGAGTAGTGGTGCGGGTAGGTTCAGATCCTTGTTAAAAAAATAACAATATCATTCGTAGATCAACAAAATGGGCATTCGCTCGAATCTAAAACTAGGATCTGGAGGACAACAAAAACAGAGGAAAAGGAAAAACAGAAGAGAGAAGAGAGAAAGAGAGAAGAGAAGAGAGAGAAGAGAGAGAGAGAGAGAGACAGAGAAGATGAGAGAGAGAGAGAAAAGAGCGAGAGAGAGAGATAGAAAGAGACAGAGAGGAGGAGCGATGAGACAGAAGAAAAAGAAAAGATAAAGAGAGAGAGAGAGAGAAGAGATAGAGAGAGAAAGAGATTGAGACAGTTTAGATAGACAGCAAGGAGAGATGAAGAAGCAGAGAGAGAGAGAGAGAGATGGAAAGAGAAAGAGAAGACGAAGAGAGAGAGAGAGAAATAGAGAGAGGGGGGGGGGGGGTTTGAGAACAGATCTATAGAGAGACGAGTTGAGATAGAAAGAGATATAAAAAACTAGAGTAAAGAGAGAAGAAAAGAGAGAGAGAGAGAGAGAGAGATAGATAATAGTGAGAGAGTGAGAGAGTGAGAGAGTGAGGAAGTGAGAGAGTGAGAAGGAGAGAGTAAAGTGATAGAGATAGAGAGATAGAGAAAGAAAGAGAAAGATAAAGCAAGCGAGAGAGAGAGAGAGAGAGAGAGAGTGGAGAGAAGAGAGAGAAAGGAGAGAGAGAGAGAGAGAAGGTTTTAGAGAGAACATATAGATAGAGAGACGAATAGTGGGATAGAAAGGATAAGAAAAAAGAGATGGGTAGTGAAGAACAGAGAGAGTGAGAGAGAGAGAGAGAGAGAGAGGAAGAGAGAGAGAGAGAGAGAAGAGAGAGAGAAGAAAGAGAGAGAGAGAGAATTTTGATGGAGAGAGTTAGAGGTAGTGAAAGAGAGAGAGATGAGAAGAAGAAGAGGAGAGAGAGAGAGAAGAAAAGAGTGAGAGAGAGTGTGAGAGTGAAGAAGTGAGAAGTGAAGAGTGATGGAAGAGGGAGGGAGTGAAGTGAAGAAAGAGAGAGAGAAGAGAGAGAGAGGAGAGAGAGAGGATAGAGGGAGAGAGATAGTAGTGATAGAGAGAGAGAAGAGAGAGAGAGAAGAGAGAGATAAAGAAGGAGAGAGAGAGAGAAGAGAGAGAGAGAGAGAGAGAGATTAGAGGAAGAGAGATTGAGGTAGTGAAAGAGAAGAGATTCAAAAATATGCTGAAATATATGAAAAAAAATAATAAAAGAATGTTCTAATTATGGCAAATAGTTGCACAAGCAATGCTTCAACTGAATAGGCACCTTTATAATCATAATGGGATGAATTAATACTTCATCTTAAAAACGAGTTACTTTTTTATGATATATCAACAAAACGAAAAAAAGACACAACTTAAAGTATAAATACGAAAGATGTATGTTATAGTAAAAATAGCCTACCACCATACGTAAATGAATAATAAAACGTTATACAGATATAAGAATTATCACAACAAACACTAACTTTAAAAAGGGGTAATTCTGCCATGTATAAAGTAAACGAATGTTTCACGGAACGACGGGGCTAGAAAAACAAGAATAATCATTACCAGGAAAAAGCTAATAGATTGAAAAGAGAGAAAGAGAGAAGAGAGAAAGTGAGAGAAACTGAGAGAGAGCGAGCAACACCCACTATGAAGAAAAGGTAATACTATTTGGCGTGACATTTTCAGTAAACTTAACGACCCCTTAAGACAATTAGGACATGGGCGTATGATTATAGCTAAACTTTTAAAGCGAAAATGACCTACATTTTATGAATTACCCGTTTTTGAGTAACAACAATTCGAGCGCCACCTGGTGCGTTCAGGGACAGCTTTTTATCATAGTAAACAAACACGAAGAGATGGCCCGGGGGCCGAATATCTTGCTAATTTGAGACTTATCTCACGTACAAAAACAACAAAAACAAAAAAAAAACTGTGTGGGGGATATATACGGGACAATAATGTAAATATGGTATATATGTTTACTGACCACACACATATCTCCACCCAACACACAAAACACACACCACATACACAAGACAAACACAACACACTCTACACACACCTACACACACACACACACACACACAACACACAACACACAACCACACACACACACACCCACAGATAGATATATATATATAAAATATATATATTAGATATATATAAATAGATTTACATAATACATCATACATATATAGACAGTAATGTATATATAAATGTATAGATCTATATATACGTATATATATATATATAATAAATATATTATATATATATATGTATAGGATATAGATATTATATATATATATATTTATATATATATCATACATATAATCATCCAACGATTCGTTGCCTAGAAGAAAACTTTTGTTCCGCCTCAAGTTCGCCTGACAACACCCTTAGCGTGAAAATGGTGTGTAAACACATGGTCAGAGGAACCTCCCATGTGTTAATACTGTGTTTCACACCCTCGTTACACCACAATTGTGTAACATAAATATATACTACAATATAGATATATATATATAATATATATATATATCTATATATAATATTTATATAAATATATATAAATATATTTATATATATACAAATATATATATAATAAATATATATTATATATATATATATTAATATATATATAATATGTTTTATTATATATAACATATAAATATATATATAAAAGATATATAAATATATATAATATATATAATATATATATATAATAAATAACCATATGTGTATTTGAATGCATAAAGAATAAGCATATGTGAATGTCTGCGCATAATACACACGTGTGGTGTTTAGTAGTGTGGTGCTTGCAAATTACTCATTCTTGTGCCTTTTCACAATTGCAAAGATCTACTCCACCGCGTTGCCTCCGCAGTCAAAAACTCCCTAAACCCGCATCGTTCAAATGACAACCTCCGCTCGCTTCTGTGGTACAAAGCGGTTTCAATTAAAAGCTGTGTCAAAAAAGCTGGCATTTGCATAGCTTGGTATCGGGCACCGCTTATTCGTTCGTGGGTATTCGCTTCTTAGTATTCCATTTATTTTCATTTCAATTAGAATGAATGCCTCTGTCTCTTGTTGTTGTTTTCTCTCTCTCTCGTTCCTTCTCTCTCTCTCTTGTTCCTTCTCTCTCTCTCGTTCCTTCTCTCTCTCTCTCGATGTTTCTCTCTCTCTTGTTTCTCTCTCTCTCGTTGTCTTTTTTTTCTCTCTCTCTCCTCCTCTCGTTCCAGTCCTTCTCTCTTCTCACTCTGCTTGGTTTCCTTCTCATCTCTCCTCGTTGTTGTCTCTCATCTCCTTCTGTCTCCCATCCTCGTTTGTTTTCTCTTTCTTTCCCCTCGTTGTTTCTTTCGCCTCTCCCCCCTCTCCCTCTGCCCCCTCCTCTCTCGCTCCCTCTTCCTCTATCTGTCTCTCGTCTTCCTCTGCTCTCTCTCTTGTTTCTCTCTCTCTCCTCGCTCTCTGCTCTCTCTCTCTCTTTCCTCCCCCCTCCTCTTCCTCCTTGCTTTTCTCTCTCCTCCGCTCTCTCTCTCACGTCCTCTCATCTCCTCTCTCTCCTCTCATCGTTGTTTCTCTCTCTTTTCGTTGTTTCCTTTCATCTCACCGTTTTTTTTATTCTATCCCTCTTTCTTTCTTTCTTTTCTTCTCATCTCTCCTCCCCTCTCCTTCTCTCTTCTTCTCTCGTTCTCACTCTCCTCTCCTCATCTCCTCTCTCTCTCTCGTTGTTTCTTCTTCTACACTCTTCCGTAGATCTCTCCCTCTCTCCTCTCGTTGTTTTTCTTCTCTTTGTTTTCTCTTTCTCTTTGTCTTTTCGTGTCTTTCTCCCTCTCTCTCTCTTCTCCTCATCATTGTTTTCTCCTCTTCTTCTTCTTCTCCTCTTCTCTCTCGTTGTTTCGCTCTCTCACTCTCGTTGTTTTTTTCTCTCGCTTCGTTTTTTTTTTTTTTCTCTCTCGTTTTTTTCTTCTTCCCTCCATTTGTCACCCCCAATCTCTAATCTCGTTGTTGTCCTCTTCTCCTCTTTCCTCTTGTTGTTTTCTCTCTCATCTCTCCTCCTCGTTTGTTTCTCTCTTTCTCTTCTCCATCCATTCTCCTCTTCTCATCGTTGTTTCTCCTTTTCTCTCCTCTCTCTCTCTCTCCAATTGTTTCTTTTTCTTTCTTCTTTTCCTCATTTCTCTTCTTCTCGCGTTTCTTCCTCCTCCTCCTCTCTAGTTCAATCTCTCTCAATTTCTTCTCTTCTCGGTCTAAATCTCTCCTCGCACTCACCTTATCTCTCTCCGTATCTCTCGTTTATCTCTCCACTCTCTCAGCGTTCTTTCGTCCCCTTTCCTCGTTCTTCTATCTCACAGCTCTCTCGTGATCATTCTCTCCTCTCTCTCGTTTTTCGTGCTCGTCTACTCTCCTCCTTTTCTCTACTATCGTTCTTTCTTTCTTTTTTTCCTTTCTCTCTCTCTCCTCTCACCCATGTTCTCTCTCTTCTCACTCTCTCTCTCCATCACTCTCTCCTCTGTTCTCTCTCCCCTCTCTCTCTCTCTCGTTTTAGTTTCTCTCTTCTTTCTGTTTTCTCCTCTCTCTCGTCTTTTCTTATCTTTTCTCTCTCTATCGTCTTTCCTCTCCACTTTCACGTTCTATTCTATTCTCTCAACTTCTCGTACCTCAATCGCGTTCTTTCTCTATATTCTCGTTCTTATTCTAATCGCTCCTCGTTCTTTCCTCCCCCTCTCTCTCGTTCTTTCTCTCTCTCATGTTCTCTCTCTCGTTGTTTCTCTCTCTCTCTCTTGTTCTTTCTCTCTCTATCGTTCTTTCTCTCTCTTTCTCGTTCTATCTCTCTCTCGCGTTCTTTCTCTCTTTCTCGTTCTTCTTTATCTCTCTCTCGTTCTTTCTCTCCTTCCTCCCCAATCTCTTTCTTTCTCTTCTCCTCTCTCCCTCTTGGTCTCTCTCTCGTTTTCCATTCTCGCTCTCTCTTTCTTTTCATCTCACCTCATCGTTGTATTCTCTCTTCAACTCGTGTTTCCTCTCCCACTCGTGAGTGTTTATATCTCTCTCTCGTTGTTTTCTTTCCTATCTCGATGTTTCTCTCTCATCATCGTTGTGTCTCTCTTACTCGTTTGTTTCCTCCTCTTCTCTCCTCATCTCTCTCTCCTCTCCTCCCACTCCCGACCGCCGTCTCTCCTCTCAATCTTGTTCATTTTCTTTTTCTCCCTTCTTTATTTTTAGAAAAGAAAATGTCGAACATTTACAGAATTAGTATTCCTCTTATTCTAAATATTAATCTGTTAAAATTTTAATCATACCATATTAACTAAAAACACACAAACACGTATAATGAACATACATGTAATGTATAATATAATATAAAATATATATATATATATAATATATATATTATATAGTATAGATATATATATATATATATTTATATATATGTGAGTGTGTGTGGTGTGTGTTTTTGTGTGGGTGTGTGTGTGTGTTGTGTATGTGTGTGTGGTGTGTGTGTGAATGTGTGTGTGTGTGTGTGCATGTTGAAATATACAGTATTTATTATGAATATAAATTTAATGCATTTCCACATATTTACTCATGACCATTTCCACCGCTTTTCTACCATGACTTCTTTCTATTTCCCACTCTCTTCTACTGCTACTTCTGCATTATCCCAGACTACAGCTATAGTCCCGAAGGTCCCACGCAATCTTTAGTTTTATTTCAGCTCAAGAGTCCCGTTTCTGTGGGCCAAACAATGCCTTTACCACCCTCATCGTTTTCTCACGACATCATAAATATGGAGTCTTCTTTTTCTTCTTGCCTTTTCTTCTTGCCATTGAATAATCCCTTGATTTGACCCAAGGTGTACATATATATTTCAAGCACTAATACATAATTTTTATAAGTTAAGGATTTATGTTAAGTCCTTCTTTCTTTTTCTTTTTTTTCCTATATTCCTTTTTTTCTATCTTTCTTCATTCCTTCCACAAACATACAACATTTTTTTTCTCACTATCTATATATACATGATTGTATCAAGATTAATTTTTCTTCTTTATGTGAACTTTCAATATTTTTTTCCCTTTTCCTACTGCTCGTTTTGTTGGCCGTCTTATCATTTATTATCTTATTATTTTTATTATTATTATCTTATAAAAACTGTTTTAATTACCAAGTGTTAAAAATTGATATCAATTAATGTAACCTTTCCGTCTTTTATATTCCATTAACCTTAACTTAACGCTAACATGAATCTCTTCCCAGTTTTTTTACGCAGTATTTCCTGCCCTTTTTCCTCCCCCCCAATGGAACAGTTAATAATAAAAAAGGAAAGGTTTTTTTTTTGCCCTCGATGATAGATATGTATAATTTATATCCTTCTGATAACCAATAAAAACCAATTGTTAAGATGAAATATCCTTCCTTTTTGATAAAAGGTTTTTTCATGATAGAAAATGCTTAAGAATATTAGAATATCTTTTACTTTTATTATTAATAGTATTTTTATTTAGCTCTTTATTTTTTTGTGCATAACTGAGGAAGACAGTTTATTCCGAAGAAAAAGGAATTTCCGTTCCGAGTGACAAACCAGACATCCATCCTTAAGGAAAAGGGTTTATCAATCTTGTACACAATGTACTGATACAATGATAGCTACATAATACCATCATACTATTTCAATAACAACAAAAAACTTTCTCTTCTCTAGATATTAACATGATGGGATACTAACTAACCCTTCTGAACATAAGCGCCAAGCGAGAAAGACGAACATAATAAGCACAGCGAAGAAGAGAAGAAAGCGAAAAACATATGTAAATGTAGAATGTGTTTACATTCACAAATCCTAACCGTAGAGAGACCAGAAGGTAAAGAATGCTTGGTAAAAGGAGATAGTGGACACAGCAAAGACAAAGCAAAACCGGCAAGTGACAAAGTAATGACAGTTTTCCTTAAAAAAAAAAAAAAAAAAAAAAAAAAAAAAAAAAAAAAAAAAAAAAAAAAAAAAAAAAAAAAAAAAAAAAAAAAAAAAAAAAAAAAAAAAAAACTCTTATAACCAAACCTTACTTTAGATCAGCGTACCGGCAATATGCCAAAAAAAAGAATCAATGCTTTTTGTTTTGCGAAAAGTATACAATGGCAGAATTGAAGAGAGCACTCCACATGGAAAATTCGGGACCACCGAAGAACAAATGCCATTAATGGCCTTGTGCAGAGATCAGCAATATTGCAAAAACAATTTGTTTGCGCGATGGGAACATGGGGAAATCCTCATGATGTATCATCTTTTTACAGTTGCATGATGTATGGGATAATGAAACCTCAATTGAGTATGTGAATGAATGATGGTGATAATATACTCTCATGAGTAATTTGATGATGAGGGTGATAATGATCTCCTCAATGATTATGTGATGATGAGTGTTAATGAGCACCTCAATGATATGTATGCTGGAGGTGATAATGATAACCATCAATGATATGTGATGATGATGGAGAAATGATAACCTCAATGAGTATGTGATGATGATGTGATAATGAATAAGTTTCAATGATATAAGTGATTTATGAAAATGGTGATGCATGATGAAAAAACAAATGAATATTATAATAAACAATGATGTAATTATAGATAATACAGTGACAATGATGAAAAAGTTTAATTAGAATAAGAGCAATAACTGTTAACCAATTCGAATACTACTCCAGTAGTAATAGTAATAACAATAATGA
>NW_028234905.1:7500-8657 GCF_977035675.1 Penaeus japonicus | reverse complement strand
TGGCTTGCTGTTCAAGCGGCCCTGATGTCATTGATAATTCAGATATTCTTTCAATTTTTTTTTAAATGTTATTTAGGTGAGAAAGAAATATGTTTTGGCAGCTGGTTCCAGATCATTGGTCCACGGATCAACATATTTATTACCCCTGTTTTCGTATTTTATTTTTTGATATACAGAGATGTTTTTGGTGGTCTTGTTTTGACTCCTGTTGAATTGGCTATTGTTTAATAGGTAAAAGTCATGTGGATAAATTCCTTGTATAATTTATGTGGGTTAGTATACTGTGTTATTATTATTTGTTGCGATTTTTACCATTTTAGTTTGTTTATGTGTGTATGGTATGTGGTGAAATTATATATCATATTCTATATTGCTACTCTTGCAGGACAGGTTTTGTAATTTTGCATTGTTGTAGTTTGTAGTTGTGTTGTTGAACCCAGATGTTTAGGCAGTAGTTAATGATAACTGAGGGCTAGTGTTTATACTAGGTGATTCTTGTTTTCTGTAGGGATTTTGTTTTTATTGAGATTTAGGGATATATGAAAGTGCCCATTACTTTCCTGTAAATGTAGTCACTATGTGTTTCAAAAGTCATGCATCTGTCTGTGTGTACTCCGGATTTTTGACTTGAGGTGCTTGTTTAATGTAGCAACCTCCGAATTTCTATGGTTGTATCGTGGGGATTTTTCATTGTTTTGTTTTGGACGGCTGCTTGAAAAGGAACTGTGGATTCAGTTTCAGACCATTTCTATCAAAGTAGCGCTTTGTTTCTTGAGTCTCTTTAGTGTTTTCTAAAATTCGTTTTTTAACTTGTTTACAGGAGGTTTTGAGAATAAACTGAGAGTCATCAAGCTACTGAATGAGAAGACAGTTTTTAGTAATTGTCGAGAAGTCATTACCATAAATATAGTCAATACAACAGGCGATATATGGAGCCTTGTGGCGCACCACCAAATGAGACTTGTTTAAATATTAGATTTTCAACGTACATTTAGACAGAGTGAGTTCTTGCCGGGATTTACTATATCTAAACCAATTTGGTTATCAGTTCCGTGATTTCTTAGTTTGTGAGAAGGAATTTCATGGTTTACCACTGTAAAAGGGCTTCGACAAGTGCTAGAGTGGAAGTTTTTTGGTTATTGTCTATGTTGCCAAAA
>NW_028234905.1:0-2500 GCF_977035675.1 Penaeus japonicus | reverse complement strand
AAGTGAATGTGGAAAATATAGATACTGGGTGTATATAAGTACTTGTATATATGTAAATATATATATATATATATATATATAATATATATAGAATATATATACATATATACGTATATTAATATAAACCTTATATAAAATATATAGATATAAATATATATATATATATGTGTGTGGTGTGTGTGTGTTTGTGGTGTTTGTGTGTGTGTGTTTTGTGCGTGATTTGTGTGTGTGAATCACAAAAAAAAAAAAAAAAAAAAAAAACAAAATAAAAAAACGTAACGTGCACACTAACAGAATAAATAAACACTGGCCACAAATTGAAAAAGAAAAACTGCGAGTTTTGCCTTTTCAATTTTGTTGGGGTCAGTGTTTTATTAAATTGTTGTGTGTTTATATATTATATATATACTACTATATATATTTATAAATTATATATATTATATACTATCTACATCTATATATATATAATAAATATACATATATATATATATACATATTCTATCTATATATATGTATATATATATATTATATATATATATCTTATATACATGTATACATATATGTACATATATCCTATATTATATATTATATCATATATATATCTATTATATATACACACACCCACAAACACCAACCTCTCTACACAACACACACACACGCACACACACACACACCACACAACCACTCACACACACACACATATATATATTAAACTATATATCTATATATACTATATTATATATATATATATATACATGTGTATATAATATTCAAACTATCTCTCTCTCTCTTCTTTATCTCTCTCTCTCTCTTCTCTCTCCACTCTCTTCTCCCCCCTCTATCTCTCTCTCTCTCTCCTCGCTCTCTCTCTATATATATATATATATATATATAATAATAATATATATATATATGTATATATATCTATGAAAATATATATATATATAAAAATATTATAAATATATATATGTATATAAAATAAATATATATATATATATATATATTATATATATAATATAATAATATATATATATATATATATATATATATATATATATATATATATAATATATAAATAATATATATATATACTGTGTATTATATTATATCAAAACTATCTCTCTCTCTCTCTGTTTATCTCTCTCACTCTCTCTCTCTCTCCTCTCTCTCTTCTCTCTCTCTCTCTCTCTATAATATATATATATATATATTATATATATATATATATATAATGTATATTCTAATATGAATATATATTATATATATATATATATATATATATATATATGTAAATATATAATATATTATTATTATATATATTTTATAGATATATATATATATATATATATATAATATATATATATATATACTATATATATATTATATATATAATATATATATATATTTTACTGTAATATCCAGGTTATGTGTGTATGAGTGTAGTGGTGCGTGTTTTTATATAGGTTATGATAAGTATGTAATATAAATATATATATAATATATATATATATATATTATATATTATATATATATATATATATATTATTATATATAAATATAGAGCGACGAGAGAGAGAGAGAGAGGTTTGCGGAGAGAGAGAGAGAGAGAGAGGAGGAGAGATAGATAGATAGATAGATTAGATAGATAGATCTAGATATGGTATAATTTATATTTATTTTATACATATATAAATATATGTACATATATATATAATATATATATATATAATAATATATATAATATATATATATATATATATACATAGCCATATTTATGTATAAGTAATATAAAAATACATATATATATATATATATATATATATATATATTAGATATTATATATATAAATATCTGTATATGTACTATATCTATATATCTATAATCCTATCTATATATATATATATATATAACATATATATATATATATATATATTTAAGAAATATATATAAAATAATATGTGTGGTGTGTGTTGTGTGTGTGTCTGTGTGTTGTGGTGGTGTTGTGTGTGTGTGTGTTGTGTGTTTGGTGGTTTGCGTGTATGTGTGGTGTGTGTTTTGGGGTGTGTTTGTGGGTGGGTGTTTGTGTGTCTGTGTGTGTGTGTGTTGTGTATGTGGTGTGTGTGCATATACGTATAAGTAATGCATGCACGTTCTTTATTTAAATTTGTGATAATTAATTTTTGTTTAATGGTAAGACCCCAAAAAGAACGAATAATCATATCTGATCTTGCCATATTCAAATGCTTCTCTCTGGCTCGAATACCTATCCAAACCGAACCATCGCTTTATAACTAAGTTTACTTTTTAATTTGTAGTACATGTTGATTTGGAATCTCTGCGACATTTCTCCTGTGAGCTCTCTTTGATACTTTAATTTATATATATATAATTTTCCTTCCCACCAGAGAGATTCCATTTATTGATAATTTTATACTAGGTTCCCCTCTGGTTGCTATGGTGAGAACGTTATGTTTTCCTGTTCCTCGTTTGTACCGATTTA
>NW_028234904.1:0-2500 GCF_977035675.1 Penaeus japonicus | reverse complement strand
ATATATATATATATATATATATATATATATATATATATAATATACACATTTACATATATAGATAGATAGATAGATGTGAGTGTGTGTGTGCATAAATATATCAAGATTATCCAGACTGTCATTTTGTTTGTTAGTGCGTGAGTCTTGAAATATACTGTACTCTTACGCTCAATTCTTCCACTTACGCACACATTAAACTCTCTCTCACACTCTCTCTCAGATTTAGTTTTTAGATATAGTTAGTGATAGTTATTTGATTATATATATATATTTATATTTATATATATTTTTGTATTATATATATATATTATATGTATATGTATTTGTGTGTGTGTGTATGTTGTGTATAATTATGTTTTTATATATATATTATATATTAATATAATATATATATATATATATATATATATATATTTAATTGTGTATATTATATGTTCATTTATAGAATATACATGATATATATAATATATATATATATAATAAATATATATATATATTTATATATATACATGCAATATATACGTATGCATGTATGTATGGAAAATAGCATAGAGGGATATAGGTTAAAGTCTCACATTTTCTATATACACATCCACACATTATATATATATATATATATATATATAATATACTATATATATATATATCTATATATGTGTGTGGTGCTGCTGTGTTGTGTGTGTGTGTGATGTGTTTGTTTATATATATATATTATATATTATATATATATATATCAATATATATTTATATATATATGATATATGTATATGTATATATATGTGTGTGTATGTGTTATGTTTGTGAGTGTGTGGGTGTATGATAAATAATTGATTATATATATCTACTATTATATCTATATATATATATATATATATATATATATTTATACATATATATATAAATTACATATGGATATATGTATTATATATATTATATATCTTGATATATATATTATATACGGTTGTACATAGTATATATATATATATATAAATATATCTATATATATATATATATACATATGATATATTATTATGTAGTATATATATTAAATATAATATCCAATATATATAATATATCTATATATATTATATTATATATATATATATATGTATATGTGTGTTTGTGTGGGTGTATGCATAAATAATAAGTATCTATCTATCTATCTATCTATCTATATATAATATACTCAATATTTATATATAATATATAATATATCTATATTAATGTATATATAATTTGTATTATTGTATAAGTTTATTTATAGATATATATATATATATATATAATTTTAAATCATATATATATGTGTGTAGTGTTGTGTGTGTGTGTGTGTTGTGTGTGTGTGTGTGTGTATGTATATTTATATTATATATATATATATATATATATATATATATATTATATATATATATATATATATTATATATATATATATATATGGAGTGTGGGGTATCGATTTTGTGGTACATACCTGGGGGGAGCAATTCGTAGGAGAGATGTATAATCGCATGTTATATGTCTTAAGTCTTCCCTCCCTTGAGTGTCATCATCATGTGCAATCCTCGGTTCCTAAAATGAGGTCTCATCTCCTTATTCTTTTACCGCAAGTGTAAACATCCGCGAACTTATTCTGGCTCGTCCTCCTCCTCTTACTTGTCCTCCTCCTTTTCTCGTCTTCTCCTCTTACTCGCTACTCCTCCTCTTACTCGTCCTCTTCCTCTTACTCGTCCTCTCCTCTTTCTCGTCTTCCTCCCCCCTTACTTGTCCTTCCTCCTTCTTACTCGTCCTCCTCCTCTTATTGTCCTCACTCCTCTTTACTTGTCTCCTCCTCTTACTTGTCCTCTCTCTGACTCGTCCTTCTCTCTTACTTCGTCCACCTCCTCTTACTTGTATCTTTCTCCTCTTACTAGTCCTCCTATCTACTTGTCTTTCTCCTCTGAACTCGTCTCCTCCTCTTACTTGCGTCCTCCGATCATGTCGTCCTCCTCTTCTTATTCGTCATTTTCCTCTTCCTTGTTTTCTCTCTCTTTCTAATTTGTTCTGCTCTCCTTGACATCCTCCTCCCCCCTTTCTTCATTTTCTTCTTTTTCTTTTTGTCTTCCTTCTACTGCGTTTCCTCTTATTCCTCCTCGCCTTTCTCTTCCTCCTTCTTTTTTCTCTTTGTCTTCCTCCTCACACTCCTTTTACATTTCCTCATCCTCTTCCTCCTCCATATCGTTGGGCTCCTCGTCTTCCTTCCACTCCTCTTTCTCCTCCTCTTCTTCTTTCTCATCATCATCCTCTTTCTCTTCCACCAGCAACACCACCACCTCCTCCTCCTCCCCTTCATTCTTCTCCACTTCGTTCTTCTCCTCCTCCTCTTCCTCCTCCTCCTTCCCCTCCTCCTCTTCGTTCTTCTCCTCCTCCTCTTCTTCCTCTCTCTTCTTCCTCTCCCCATATCTCTCCGCCTTCGTTTCGCTCCTTCCGGTCTATGGGCGGGTTCCTCAAGGCCCCCGGCAGT
>NW_028234903.1:0-23796 GCF_977035675.1 Penaeus japonicus | reverse complement strand
CTCTCTCGCTCCCCCGCGGGGGCTCTGTGCGTCCCCTGCCCCGGACGATCGATCTCACCGCTGGGGGGAAGGTCCCCTCCCAGGCGGGAAGGGGGGGGGGGGGAGAGGAGGAGAGGGGGGAGATGATAGATAGAGAGAAAAAGGGAAGGGAAAAAAGGGGAAAGAGAAAGGGGAAGGTCTCCCCACAGGGAAGAGGAGGAAGGGGGAGGGGGGAAAGAGAGAGGAGAGAGAAAAAGGGAAGGAGAGGGAGTAGTAGATAGGGGGGGGGGGGAAAAAGGGGGAAGGGAGAAAGAGAGGGAAAAAGGGGGGTCCCCCAACCACAGAGACAGGGGAAAAGGGGGGGGGGGGGGGAAAGGGAGAGAGGAAAGAGAGAGGAGGGGGGGAGGGGGGTTGAGGGAAAAGGGAGATAGATAGTGGGGGAAAAAGGGAAAAGGAGAGAGAGAGAGGGGAAAAAGGGGACGGAGGGAGGGTTAAAAGGGGAGGAAAGGGGGGGAAAAATAGAGAGGGTAAAAAGAGAGGGGAGGGAAGAGGAAAGGGAAAGGGGGAAGGGGAAGAAAAATAGAGGGGTAGAAGGGAAGGGAGAGAGAGAGGGGGGGCGGAGAGAGGAGAGAGAGGAGGAGGGAGGGGGCCCAGGCAGGCACGTTTTTTCCCAGCTGCGGGGGGGGTTGAGGGTGAATCTGTTGAAAAAAATAAACCATTGGCTTTTCGGGCGCGACACGGATTGGGGGTGTTTTTGGGGGGGGGGGGGGGGGGGAGAGAGGAAAAGAGAGGAGGGAAAAGAGAAGGGGGGGGGGAAAAGGGGAGAAAGAGAGGTTTTTGGGGGGGGGAATGGGAAGGGGGGGAGGAGATTGAAAGAACAGGGGAAAAAGGGGGAAGGCGGTAAGGGGGAAAAGGAGGTAAGGAGAGAGGGGGAGGGGGAGCGGGTAAAGGGGATATGGAATATGGGTTTTCCCGGCTTTTAAACGGCTTCTATGGGGGGGGGGGGAGGTCGGTGTTTTTCCCCCCTTCTTTGTGGTTTTTCCCTAATCTTCTTTCCTTCCATTTTTTTTTACCCTTTTTTCCAAAAAACTCATTTAAAGAAAATTTTTTTAATTTATATATATATATTTAATTATATTTTTAATTTTTAATTTTTATAATATATAGTACTATAATTCATATACATTAAAATTTTTTTTTATATTTATATATTTATATATTTTTTATTAAAAATTTTTTTTTATTATAAGATAATTTTTAAATTATAGTTTATATAATAAATGTACAACCCCCCACACACAATACTCAATATTGTTAATATATTATTAATATTATTTTATTTTATAAAATTTTTTTTTTTTTAATTTTTATATTAAAAAATTTTTTTTTCTTTTTTATTTTAATTTTATTATTTATTAATTTAAAATTTTTATATATATATAAGTACTCACCCCAAAACCCCCCAAATACTAAATATATGTGTTGGGGGGAAAATTTTTATATATATATATAAATTATTTATATTTATATATATTATTTTTTATATTAATTTATTATAAAATATATATTTAGCGTGTGGGTGGTGTGTATATATGTTTTTTATTTTTATAATTATATTTAAATTAAAATATATTATATATAATTTTATAATAAATATATTATTTTTAATATTAAAATTTTTAAAAATATAAATAATAATATTAATAAATAATTTTGTACATATATTTTTTATAATTAAATAATAAAATTTTAAAAATATATAAAATATTTATATTTTATATTTAATAAATTTTTTAATTATTTAAATTTTATATATTATTAATTTTTTAAATTATTGTTATTATTTAAATTTAAAAATTAAATTTTTCTTATTATTTTAAATATATTTTTTTAATTTATTAATTAATTTTATTTTTATATTTTATGTGTTGTGTGTGTGTGTGTTGTGTGTGTGTGTGGTGTGTGTGGTGTGTTATAATATAAATTTATTTATTTTTTATTTTATAATTTATTATAAAATTATATTATATAATATTATATTTTAAAATTTTATATTATATATATATATATATGTTTTTATATTTATATATTTATATTTATTTATTTTTAAATTTTTATATTATTATTAATATTATATATATATATATATTGTAAAAATATATTTTATATTTATAATATTATATTTATATATATGTACATATTTATTTTTATTAAAATTTTATATATTTTTATATATATAATTTTATATATATATATTTAGTCAATATATTTATTATATATATATAAAAATATTTATTATAATATTTTTTATATAATAATATATATATATATATATAAAATATATTATGGTTTGGTGTGGGGTGTGGTGTGTGTTGGTGTGTGTTGTGTGTGTGTTGTTGTGTGTGGTGTATATATATATATATATATTATATATATATATATATATATATATATTAATTTCTATTTAATATCTATTCATATATTACAATTTAATATTTATATATATTTTTCAATATATAAATTATAATTTATATAAATATTATTTTTATATATAAAATTTTATATATATATAGGAGAGAGAGAGAGAGAAGAGAGAGGAGAGAGAGAGAGAGAGAGGAGATTTCCCGTCAAACACACTATTTTTTGAGTAGGTGTGTGTGTGTGGTATAGTGTTGTTGTGGTTGTCAGTATGTGTGTGTTTTGGTTTTGTGTGTGTCGTGTGTGTGTGTTTTTTGTGTGTGTCAGTGTGTGTTGTGTGTGTGTGTGTGGTTATGTGTGTGGCCAGTGTGGGTGTGTGCGTATTTGTGTGTTTGTATGGTGTGTTCCCAGTGTGTGTGTGTGGTGGTGTGTCAGTGGGGTTGTGTGTGTGTCAGTGTTTTGTGGGGATGTATTTGTGGGGTGTGTGTATGTGGTGTGCGGGGTGTTGTGTGTGTGTGTATTTGTGTGTTTGTATGTGTGTGTGCCAGTGTGTGTGTGTGTGTGTGTGTGTCAGTGTGTGTGTGTGTGTCAGTGTGTGTGTGTGTGTGTGTAGGGTTTGTGTGCCAGTGTGTGTTGGGTGTGTTTTGTGTGTTGGTATGTGTGTGGTGGTGTGTGTGTGTGTGTGTGTCCCGTCCCCAGTTGCCCCTCGGGCCAAGCAAAGCAAAGCTTGAATTGCCCAAAGGGGAAAAAGGAGTATTGCAGCTTTTCATGCAAGTCAATGTTGCGTATTCCGCGGGAATTTAATTTAAACCGCAATGTTGCGAGCGTTGCAATTTTTTTTTTCGATGGGGGGGGGGGGAAGAGGGCAAGATAGAGGGCAGGGGGGAGAAGAGGGAGGCAAAAAAAGCGAAATAAAGAAGAGGGGGTGGAAGGGGAGAGAGGGGGGGGGGAGGGAGGGGGGGGGGGGGGTAGGAGGATGAAGTGTGAGAGAGATGAGGGAAGGTCAAGGAGAGGGGGGGGGGGAAGGAATAAGTTTATTATAACATTTTGATATATACTTTTTTTAAAGGGGGGGATTATTTTTTTTGATTTATTTTTTTATATTTGGTTTATTTATGTTACTTAATATTGTTATATATATATATATATATATATATATATATATATAGAGGGAGAGAGAGAGAGAGAGAGAGAGAAGAAGATGAGAGAGAGAGAGATGAAAGAGAGGAGAGTGGGAGAAGAGAGAGGAGAGAGAGAGAGGAGGTATAGATGAAAGTAGATAAGATAGATGATAGATATAGATAGATAGATAAATGTAGATCCATAGTTGATAGTTTTTAATCAGGGGTTTTTACATTTAAAATTTTCCCTTTTCATCGTTCCCCAGCTTCCCTTTTTGAGTTTTTTGTTCAATCTCCACAAACTTTCCTATTTTTTTTTATGGGAACTTTTCCCTTTTTTGCTATTCCATCTCGTTGTGTAAATAAACGAGAAAGTCTTGTTCGTTTTTTTTTTGATAATCTCTGTGTAAAGTTGTCTTCGTTTTCTTTTTTGCTTTAACTTTTGTTGCAAACTTTTTTTGTTTTTTTTCTGTGTTCTCTGCTACATAACACACACAAAATTCAACATCTGCCCATTCTCTATCCCGTCTTTGCCCCTTTCGTCTTCTATGTCTCTTGCCCTTTCAGTCTCTCTCTCCCTCTTCTTCAGTCTCTTGCCCTTTCAGTTCTATCTCTTTCTCTATGTCTCTTGCCCTTTCAGTCTCTCTCTCTCTTTCCCTCTCTCTATCAGTCTCTTGCCCTTTCGTCTCTCTTCTCTTCTTGTCTCTTGCCCTTTCAGTCTCTCTCTTCTCCCTCTCTAAAACAGTCTTTGCCCTTTCGTCTCTCTCTCTTTTATGTCTCTTGCCCCTTTTTGTCTCTCTCTTCCCCCTCTCCATCAGTCCTTGCCCTTTTCGTCCCCTCTCTCTTTATGTCTTTTCCCTTTCGTCTCTCCTCTTCCCTTCTCTATCAGTCTTGCCCTTCAGTTCTCTCTCTCTCCTCTTGTCTCTTGCCCTCAGTCTCTCTCTCTTTTCCCCCTTTTTCCATCAGTTTTTTTGCCCCTTTTTGTCTCTCTCTCCCTTTTTCTATGCTCTTGCCCCTTTTAGTCCTTCTCCCCCCTTTCCCCCTCCTTTTCAGGGCTCTTGCCCTTTCGTCTCTCTCTTCCCTCTCTTATCGTCTCTTGCCCTTTCAGTCTATTTCTCCTCTCTCTCTCCTCTCTCTTCTCTCTCTCTCTCTCCTCTCTCTCTCTCTCTTCTAATATTTTTTTTAAATAATATATATATAAATTATTTAATATTTATATTATATTTAAATTTTATGTATATATATATATAATATTTATATACATAATTTTATATATTACACCCACCCAAAAAACCCCACCACTCACACACACACACCCCCACACACACACCCCCCCCCACCCACCCACTAACCCACCCCCCACCACACCCACCCACACACACCCACACCACACACACACTAATATATAATATATATATATATTTTAAAATATTATTATATGTAATATATTATTTATATATATATTTTGTATTTTATATGATGTATGTATGGTGTGTAAATATAGTGGGGATATCTATTATATATTATATTTATTAAATTATATATATATATAATATATATATAAAATAAACCCAACCAAAACCCACACACCACACCAACAAAACAACACCCACCACACCACACACCACACACACAACACCCACACCCCAAACACACACAACACACACACAATATTTATTTATATTAAATATAATTATATTATATATATAACTTTTTGGTTGTGTGTGTGTGGTTTTTTGTGGTTTTGTGTATAAAATTTTACACACACAAAACCACACCAAATTTATTATATATAATATAAAAATTATATATAATATATTTAAAAATATTGTTTTTAATATTTTTTTTTTTTTATTTTGTTTTTTTTTATTTTTTATTTTTTTTTAAATAGTGGGAAAAAGTGGAAAAACCTGGCCCCCAAAAAACCCGGCCCGAAAGATCACGTGCCAAAGACAATTTGCGTATTTTTTTACCTCCTGTTCCTGTTGCAGTAAAGAAAATATATAACACATTAAATCGCTGAAGATAGCGTTGGACATGCATATTAAAAACTATCATGATGATAGACTTAGTTGGTTTCCCTTGGTGATTGATAAAAGAAGCAAATTCAAATGCAAAACGTTGTTTTACGGTTGCAGCAAAACTTATGGGGGGTTGGCATGGTCGGTGGTTCTGTTGGTCAGGTTAGTGCTAAAACCGGATCCCAACGGATCTTCAGTAAAATCAATGTTATTCATCCCCCCCCAGTGAGACCCTTTTCGGAAAGTAGGTTGGTAGGAATTAAATATTTTAAAACTCGAGGTGATTATGTATCTTGCGAGGGGTTTGCACTGTTGAAGATTTCTCGTTGAAAGTGCAAGGTTTACGAAAATTGTTTTTTTTTGTATTGATGGGTGAAGAAATTTTCAATGCTGATGGAAAAAATTTGGGAAAAAAAAACCTTTTTAGCATTGTCAAGAAGTAAAAAAGAAAAAAAATATTTTTGGGTTTTTTTATGAATAGTTAAAAAAAACACCACACACTCAACTACATTATTAAATATATATATATATTTATTTATTATATTTATATATTTTATATATAATTTTTATATATAATTTTTTTTTATATACATATATATATTTATTATATATTTTTTATTTATATATATATATATTAAAATATATTTGTTATATATATATATATAATATATATATAAATATTATATATATATACATATTTGTATATATATTATATTATAATTTATATATATATTACACCAATATATATATATATTTATATATATATAATTCATTTATTATTATATTTTGCATATTTATTATATTTATATAATGTATATTATAATATTTATATATATATATATATATATATATTATTAATATATATAATACACACACACCCACACAACAACCACACAACACACAACATTTATATAATATATATATTAATATATAATATTTATATATTTATATATATATTTAATATTTAAACAATAATTATTATATTTTTTATATATAATTTTTTATATATAATTTATATACAACATATATATATTTATAAATCTATATATATATATATATTTATATATATAGAATTAATTTTTTTTTTATATATATTACATAATGCTGATGAAAGGGAATGAAAGGCAATAAAGTGATGACGTTGTAGAGGGAATGATTTTTAATGTTTATGGGGAGGGTTTAGATGTTGAAGTGTCTGAGGTTTCATCATAAGGATAAAAATGTTTAAATTGATGAGTATAGTTAATTATGTGGGGGAAATGTAATGACGATAATTAAAAGGGACAAATGTCCAGTAATGATAATAACGATGGCAGAAAAAACCCCAAATGACAAAGGGGCCCACCGGCCACCCAAACCCCAAACCCCTACAAAATACCAATGCACTGACACCCCCCAAAACCCTAAGATCTCCCTAATTGTAAGCCTTTCCTGTACCATGGTGACGAGTACAGGCGTTTCCCCCCCGGGGTCTCCTGAATGGGGCTGAGATGCGGCCGCCTCCACGCCCCCCGCGGCAGTCACGCGCACCGGGAAAAACCAGGGAGGAGGGGGAGGAGGGAGGGAGGGGAGGGGGGAAAAGAAGGCTGGGGATTTAGAAGGATGGGGGGCAACGGGGAAGGGGTAGGGGGGGTGGGAGGTGGGGGAAAGGGAAAGGTTTAAGAGGGAGGTGAAAGTGTTTAAGTTGGGTGAAGGAAGACGGGGCCTGTGTTTTTTTTTTGTGTTATTCTCCGTTTTAGAGGGGGCTGGATGGGGGGGAGGGGAGGAAAGGGGGTAATTTTCGGATGAAGAAAAACCTTTTTTTTTTTCTTTCTTTCTTTTTTTAATAGTTACAAGTTTTGTTTTTCTTCTATTTACGTCTTCCTGTTTTTTTTTGTTTTCCCTTTTGGTCTTGTTTTGTGTTCCTTTTGTTCTTCGTCGTTTGTTATTTAATTTTTTTTCCCCCCCCCCTATTTTGGGGTTTTTCCCAACAACTTCTAAAAACTTCTTGGGTTATTTTTGATTGCTTAAAAAAATCACGAAAACGTTTTTTTTCGGCATCTATATATTGCACAGTTTATGCAAACGATCGACGCATTATAGCTCTGGGTCTGCCCTAAATTTTTGCGCAGCTTATGCTTGGAGTCGCGAATTCCCCGAGCCATTTTTAAAGTATTGTCATGAAAAATCACTCCCGCCTTTTTGTCTCGGCTCGGTCGGGGGTTGGCTCTTTGGTCCCGAGGTTCCAGGTCAAGGAAGCAAAGGGGTTTATGGCAAGGAGGGGAGGGGGAGGGGAGGGGGGGGGAGAGAGGGAGAGATAGAGAGAGAGAGAAAGAGGAGAGGGGGAGAGGGGAGAGAGAGAGGGGGGGGGGCCACGGTCGGAGAAGGAAGAGGGTACCGCATAGGACACGGCAGGGGGAATAATTCCCACAGGGGGGTTACAGGAGGCAGGGTAAAAGAGGATCAAAAATCAAGAGCGTTTTGGGAAGAGGTCACAGCAATAAGGACAGGAGAAAAGTCACAAGCAGAAGAGTCCGCAAGAATCCCGGACGTAGGAGGGAGAAAGCGCCGTACGGCGCAGGAGGCCGCTTGTGCTGGTCGTGGGCTGAAGCGTGGGCGTGCGGCGGCTCGGTGGGAGGGGCTGGCGAGGCGAGGGCAGCTGGAGGCGTCGCTTGCCGGCAGCCCTCTTTAAACGCCGAGGGTCCGCCCTTCGCTGAGACGGAGGAGGATGGCGATGTCTCTCCTCTGGCGGACCCCGCACGGAAGGACATCTCTGGGGGGACGGCGCGCGGGTAGGAGCGTCTCTGCCGAAGGGGCTCTGTTAGTTCTCCGGCCCCCCCCCCCCCCCCCCCCCTCAGATCACGATCACAAACGGTCGTCTGTTTCTATTTGTCGGTCGGAGATTATGCGGAAGAGAGAACAGGGGTACGTTCTTTTGTGTTTTTGCCGTTCCTTTTCTATGCTTTTAGTGGGTATATATGTGCTCGGGTTTATCTTTTTTCTTCCTCTCCGAACGTCCACTTTTTGTGGAAAGAAACTGCGAAAACGCGCCGTGGTGAGAAGCGAGGGAAGAGGGAGAGAGAGATGAGCGACGTCCTCCCAACCTTCGCACTCTCACCGCAACTGGTTGTCGTGTCGACGCGGAGGCTGAGGAACTCCGGAAGGGGGGGGGGGGTAAGGAGGAGGGATAGGGAGGAGAAGGAGGGGAGGGGAAAAGAAGGACGGAGGGGAAGGAGTGGTGGAGGGAAGAGAGGATGGATTAAGAAAGGGAGATGAAAGGAAAGGAGTAAGGGGAGGAGGGGGCAGATTCAGAAGGGAAAGGAGGTGGAGGAGGGAAGAGGGGGAGAAAATGGGGACAAGGAGAGGAGGGTAAGAGAGAAGGAAGAGGAGTATAGAGTGAAAGGGCAGTGAAGGATGTAGGAAGGAATAGGGGGAAGGGAAGGTGGAGGAAAAGATAGGGGGGAGGGAAGAAGGAAGAGGAAGATGAAATGAAAAGGAGGCGAGAAGGAGGAGGAAAGGAAAATGGGTACGGGGGGATGGAGAGGAGGGAGAGAGAAAGAAGGGGGAACCTAAGGAGAGTTGAGGTTGAGGAGAGGAGGAGAGTGAAGGAGGCCAGGGGAAAGAGAGGGGAAAATGAGGGAGAGTAAATAAGAGAGCGAGTTAGCGGACAAAATGAAATACTGGATAAATAGTGAAATGTGTGGAACAGATATCATTCAATATCATATATCAAATTTCCTTGCTAGAGATAGACATTGCATTAGCACGTAACTTGTGCAACTCAGTGTGCGAGGCTACAAACTTGCACTAACTTAAGGTGTCATTATACACGCACTTTCACTCAATTTAAATTTCCCTCTCTCTCTTCTCTCTCATCTATCTCCTCTCTGCCTTAAGCTCACCACCCACTCCCCCTCCCACCACCCTCACACCACACACCATCCTTCCTCTCTTCTCTTCCCCTTCCATTTCTTTTCTTTCCACTCTCGTCTCTCCCTTCTTTTTTTTATTTTTTCTTATTTTTAGCATTTGTCATGCTCTTATCTCTCTCTATACTCGGTTCTCCTGTTCATTATTTTTCCCGCCCCCCCCCCTTTCTCTCTTTCTCTTCTCTCCCTCCCTTTCTCAGATTTTCTCAATTCTCCCTCCCTTCTCTTTCTCTCGTGACTCTTTACCCTCTCTCACACGTTTCGTAAATTCCCTTCAAGTAGAAGTAAGTGCAATTGAGCAGTGTTATGTGTTGCAACATCATTGATTCGCTGCCGACGCCCACGTGCACATAATTCAGAGAAATTGTCTTCAGTATATGGCTATGAGAGAGGAACGCGAATGGCTTAACTTATGCATATACTATACAACATATGTTATATATATATTTTATTTTATATATTTATTTATATTTATATATATATATTTATATAGTTATATTTATATATTATATATACATTTATATATATTTATATATATTATATTTATTATATTTATATATATCTATACATATACATACATATATTAATATATATTTATATATATATATAAAATGTATGTATATGTATTTATATATATTTATTTAATATATATTATGTATATATATATTTATATTATATATATAATATATATACATATGTATTATACATATGTATATGTATAATGTATATGTATTATATATATATATATATATATATATATATATATATATATATTATATATATTTATTTATATAATATTTATGTATGTATATTATATATATATATATATATTACATTTATATATATATATATTTATATATTTAGATATATATATATATAAACATATATATATTTATATGTCATATATGTTTATGTATTGTATATATATATATATATATTATATATATTTTATTGTATTATATATATATATATATATAAATATATATAGATTTATATATATATAATTTATAACTTATATATGTGTGTGTATATTATATTTTATTATATATATATATTTATATATATTTAGATATATATTTATAATTATATTATAATATATCATATATATGTGTGTGTATATATATATATAATTTTATATTTATATATATATAATTATATATAAAAATATATTTATTTAAAATGTGTGTGGTGTGTGTGTGTGTGTGTGTGTTTTGTGTGAGTTTGGTGTGTGTTGTGTGGGGTGGTTTTGTTTTGGGGTGTTTTGTGTTTTTGTGTGTTTTAGCACATATAATAATGTAAAATACATACATTTATATATATATATATTATATATATATATATTATTCTAGTATATATAATATTTATATAATATTATTTTTATATATTATATAATTATTTTTTATATACGTATATAGGTAATTTTATATATATTTATATATATATATATATATATATATTATATATATATACCATATATGTGTATTATATATATAAAAATATTATTATTTTTATATATATTTATTTATATATATATATATATTTTTATTTCCCATTTTTTCATATATATGATATATATAATTATTATATATGTATATACATATATATTATTTTTTTATATATATATATATATTATATAATATATTTTATATGTGTGTGTGTGTGTGTGTGTGTGTGTGTGTTGTGTGGGTTTGTCCTTTGTTTCTTTGTGTGTGGGGTTTTGGTTTCTTTGGGTGTGTGTATGTGGATGATGTAAAGGATACTGATGATGAAAAATAAATTAAATGGGAAAAAATGTGTAGTAATAAAAAAATGGTAAAAAGGATAATCATGTTAATTCTGTGTTAGGGAAAATATTGTTAATGTTGTAATAATGATAACGTTAATAGAAACAAAAATACCATATGTTATTAAGGCCCGCAAAATCTGATATGAAATGCACCTAGTTGGGTTTTTTGTGGTTATATTTTAGCATGTTTTTTTTCCTTTTTTTTTGGAATGCAGGTGCGCTTAGTAACCACTTCTTTTGTTAGGAGCAAAAGGAATGTCAGTATTGACTGTTTTCCCTGAGTTATGCGCCGGGCTAAAACTTCGCTTTCAAGGGTTAAGGTGGGATCTTGGGTCGCTTAGAAATTGTTTGAAACTGAGAATTATTATTGGGAGAAAAAATACAGGGGGAAGAGTGATAGAAGGGTGGGGGGAAGAGTAAGGGAAAGATAGACAGACAGAGAGAAAGAGAGAGAGACTATATATATATTTTTTATCATGGATGTGTGTATGTGTGTATATTTCTACAATTTCTGAGAAAAAGAGAGAGGGGGTATGATAAAATAGAGCTTGAAGAGACAGAGAGGAGAGAAAGAGAAGAAAAAGGCAGAGAGAAAAAGAGATAATGGGAGAGGGGGAAAAGCGATGGTGTGTGTGTGGTATATTATTATCTCTCTCTCTCTCTATTTTCTCCCCTCTCTCTCTCTATATATATTAAATATATATATATAAAATAATATATATATATAATAATTTATATATATATGTAGGAGAGAGAGTAATGAGAGAGCATGAGAGTGAGTGAAGCGAGAGAGAGAGAAGAGGAGCGTGAGAGTGGATGATGACGAGTGAGAGTGAAGAGAAAGACAGAGAGAGGGGGGGGAGGTAGGAAAAAAGAGAAAAGAGATTGAGCAAGAGAGAGAAAGAAAGAGTGAGAGAGGGAGAAAGTGAGAGGGGGAAAAGAAGGGAGAGAGTGTGTGTGGGGGGGGGGGGGGGGATTGAGGAGAGAGAAAGGAGTGAGGGGGTGGTGAGGGAGAAAGAGGTGGGGGGTGAGAGAGAGGGGGGGGGAGAGAGAGAAAAAAAGTGAGGTGAGGAGAGAGAAATGGTTAGCGAAAGAGAGTGTTGGGGTGAGGGGAGGGGGGGGGACGGTTTTTTTTTTATGTTCTCTTTCTTTTGCTTCCCATTGACCCACTTATCAATTCATATTTTGGCATTTGAAATGTGTTTATTCGTGAAACTAATACCTGAACTTTTGTTCCTGATTACGCGAAAGAAATGCTGGGCAAAGATCTTATTCATTTTGTGATTAAACCGAGATTCGCTTTGCTCTCCTTTTCTTTTTTTCGTCTTTTATATATACTTTCTCTCTTTCTCTCTCTCTTCCCCTCTCAATCCTTTTATCCCCTTTCTCTCTCTCTCTCCAACCCGTCTCACTCTCTTTCATTTCCTCTTTTCTCCTTCTCAATCTCTCTCCCTCTTTTTCTCTTCCTTCCCCTTTTAACTCTCCTCTCCCCCCTCGTTCCCCCCCTTTTTTTTCTTCTCCTCTCTTTTCTCTCTCTCTCCCTCACTTCCTTCTTCCCTCCCTCCATCCCTTTTTTCCCTGTACAGCCCCACACACACATGCGCATAAATTAAGCATACGTTTCCCTGACAGCCCTGGCCGGAGCCTGACACTCGCAGCCGGTAAAACCTGCGGTTTTGGGGGAACGAGGCTCACAGGAAAGCCCAATATTCCCTGTCGAGGTTGTTTTTCTGCGTCGTAGCCCTCAAATGGGTCTTCGCCGCCCACCCCCTCCCTGCCGCCCTCCCCGACACGTGCTCTTCTGCTGCCCGGGGGTCGCAGGGGCCGGGGGGGAAGAGCGGCAGGGGGGGGGGGTGGCGGCGAGAATGACGAAGGAGGAGGGGAAGAAGTGGAAAAGTTTGGGGTGGAGGAGAGGAAGGAAGCAGAGGAAGGGGAGGGGAAAAGGAAAGGGGAGGAGGGGGGGTGCTGGAGGAAATGAGAGAGGGATGGAGAAAGTAGGTGTGGTGCGGGTGGGGAGGAGGAAAAAGTGGAATAGGAGGAGGCGAAGAGAAAAAGGAGGAAACGAACCCGGCGAGGGGCAATATGGAGCAGGAGAGGCGGGCAAAGAAAAAGAAGCTAGGGGGAAAAGATAAGCACGAAATATTGGAGCAGAAGGGGGGATAAAGGAGGACGTTCCAAGGAAATCAGGAGGAGGAGGAGGAGGGGGGCCCCCGTGTTTAAAAGAACAGAGGCGCAGGAGAAAAAGGGGGAAGGTGGGTTTGTGTTCAGGGGTTGTGGGGGGTGGAGGGGGAGAGGGGGGGGGCTTCCTGTTCTTTTGCGTGGCTTCGCCCTTCATTGTGTTTTTCCTCTCGATCGATTTTTGGCTCTTTTATGGTCTCCGTCAATTCTTCGTTTGTTTTTCTTGGCCCCACTGGTTTCCCCTGTGGCTCTGTCTCATCTCTCGCTTCCTGGCTCAGGCTATGGCACTGTCTCATCACTCGATTCCTGGCTCTTTAGCGTCTATGGCTCTGTCTAAAAACTCTCGCTTCCGGCTCTCTTAGCATCTATGGCTCTGTCTCAACTCTCGCTTTTGGTCTTTTTGGTCTATGGCTCTGTCTCAACTCTCGCTTCTGGCTTCTTAGGTCTATGGCTCTGTTCAACTCCGCTCCTTTGGCTTTTTAAAGGTTATGGCTCTGTCTCAACTCTCGCTTCTGGCTCTCTTAGCGTCTATGGCTTGTCTAACTCCTCGTTTCCGGGCTCTCTTAGCGTCTAGGGTCTGTCTATCTCTCGCTTCCTGGCTTTTTGGGTTTCTTTGGCTCTGTCTCAACTCTCGCTTCCTGGCTCTTTTTGCGTTTGGCTCTGTCTCATCTCTGTTCCTGGCTCTTTTTGCGTCTATGCTCTGTTCATCTCTCGCTTCCTGGCTCTCTTAGCGTCTTGGCTCTGTCTCTTTTCTCTCGTTTCCCGGGTTCTCTTAGCGTCTATGGCTTCTGTCTCACCCCTCTCGTTCCTGGCTCTCTTAGCGTCTATGCTCTGTCTCATCTCTCGCTTCCTGGCTCTCTTAGCGTCTATGGCTTGTCTCACCCATCCCCCTTCCTGGCTTTTTTGCTCTAGGGCTCTGTATATCTCTCGCTTCCTGGCTTTTCTTGGTTATGGCTCTGTCTATTCTCGTTTCTCTCTCTATAGCGTAGGGCTCTGTCTCATCTCTCGCTTCCTGGCTCTCTTCCCGTCTATGGCTCTGTCTCTCTCTCGCTTCCTGGTTCTCTTAGCGTCATGGCCTGTCTCATCTCTCCCCTTCCTGGCTTCTTAGCGTCATGGCTCTGTCTCATCTCTCGCTTCCTGGCTCTCTTAATGTATGGTCTGTCTTTCTCTCGTTCCTGGCTTCTTAGCGTCTAGGGCTCTGTTAAATCTTCGCTTCTGGATCTCTTGGGCGTCTATGGCTTGTCTCTCTCTCGTTTCCCTGGTCTCTTAGCATCTATGGCTCTGTCTCATTTTGTTATCCCTCTGGTGAACCCTTTCTAAATATGGGAGATTTAACACCGATTTAAAACAAAAACTAGGTTCTTCGGAGTGTAAATAAAAGCAAAATGAAAGGGGCATTTGGGTTGGTCTCTCGTGGGATGGCAGGGTCGTTCCCCTCTTCTTGAGGTTGTTTGCAAGGGTGGACGAGGTATACATAAAGTATTTATACAAAAGAAATAAATTTTTCTCATTCATATAGAAAAATGTAATTTTTTTACGAAATGTAAATATGCAAACCATTAAAAAAATAATAATTTGCTTTTAGTAACATGTAGTAAACTTTGAAAAAATATCACTGCATTTAAAATTAAAAACAAAAAATGCAAATAATATACAATATTTGGGGATACCGTTCCCATTGGTATAAATAATACAGAACTTTTTTGTTTATACACTATATCAATATAATTCCCACATCTCCCTCTCCTTAAAAATTCATAGCGTGAGTCTTGAAAGGTCTTCTTTGTACGTTCAGAACTTTGAAAGGGTTTTGGAGGTTTAGATGGGGTGCCAAAGTCATCTGCATCAGGGGTCACTAGGGGGAAATATATGGATGGATAGGAGATGGGTTTCACCACAAGTACAACCGCCTGGCATTTGATTGGGGTCATGGGATTTACCAACTCCATGATACCTACTTTTTTCCCAACGCTTTGAGGTAGGTCTGGATCCGGATGAGTTCCGATCTCAGGTAGGGGGGCTTGGCGTGTTTGTTGTATTTGGGGCTCAACATCCTTTACACGTTCATTGGCACGACGATCAAAAATCTCACTCTAGACTGCATTCCCTTTGTGAAGGATTTTGCATGAGCTGGTACACAAAAGTGGGGGTAATGTCCAAAGAGGATTTTTTGAGGAGAAGTCCGGTAAAGTTAGGGGTGTTTACGTAAAATCTAAGGGACCTCTGTCAAGGGTTCATTGTCAATATTCCCAGTTTTGGGGCTGTTTCGGATCATTTGATTGGGGTTTAAAGGGTGTTGACATGGGTGTGGGCACTCCCCATCGCTCAAGGAAAGCTGGGGAAATTCTTGAAAGGTGGAAACGAGGTCCGGCCTCGGGTACGTTCACGTTCTGGTAGCTTAACACCCTTCCACATTCTGGGCTCTCTTAGGTCATGGTCTGTCCATCTCTGCCTTCGGCTCTTTAGCGTCTATGGCTCTCCCTCACCTCTCGCTTCCTGGCTCTTAGTGTCTTTGGCTCTGTCTCCTCACTCACTTCCTGGCTTCTTTGCGTCTGGTAGTCTAACCCTTGCTTCTGGCTCTTTAGCGTCTATGGCTCTGCTCATCTCTCGCTTCCTGGCTCTCTTAGCGTCTATGGTCTGTCTCATCTTCGCTTCCTGGTTCTTAGCGTTATGGCTCGCCTCACCTCTCGCTTCCTGGCTCTCTTATTTGTCTAGGGCTCTGTCTCATCTCGCTTCTGGCTCTTTTAGCGTCTATGCTCAGTTAAACTCTCGTTCCCTGGTCTCTTAGTGTCTATGGCTCTTTTATCTCTCGCTTCCTGTCTTTAGCGTCTATGGCTCTTTTAAATCTCTGGGCTTCCTGGCTCTCTTGCATCTATGTCTGTCTTATCTCCCCGCTCCGGGCTCTCTTAGATCTAGGCTCTGTCTTTTCTCGCTTCCTGGCTCTCTTGGGCGTCTATGGCTCTGTCTCTCACTCACTTCCTGGCTTTTAGCGTCTATGGCTCTGTTCATTTTCTCGTTCCTGGCTCTCTTAGCGTTAGGCTCTGTTCTCACTCATTCCTGGCTCCCCTTAGCGTCTGGCTCTGTTTATCTCTCGCTTCCTGGCTCTTTTTTGCTTTCTATGGCTCTGTTCCTCACTCACTCTGGATCTTAGGGTCTTGGTTGTCTATCATTTCATTCCGGCATCTTAGCGTCTGCTCTGTCTTATCTCTCGCTTCCTGGCTTCTTGGGCGTCATGGCTCTGTCTTTCTCTCGCTTTTTTGGTTGTACTGTGTAAAGCTGCTGTGAGTTTTGCGACGCTGGGCTCTTGATGATTCGCTTCCGACACTTCCAACTTGGCTGACCATAATGAGCGCGTTTTGAAGTCAGTCAGCTGTTTCCTTAACTTCTCATTCCCGGGTCCGGCAAAGAAAATAAAAAATTTTAATCAGAAAATGGAAACAAAATAGGGCTGTTTTAAAAAAAAGACTTCTGTATTATAAGAAACCCTGTGAGGTCTTCCCTTTGGGGTCTCTCGTTATAATATACTTTATATATATTATTATATATATATATATATATTTATTTTTTTTATTTATATATGTATGATGTATGTATGTTTTGTATTTTGTATATATATATTATATATATATATTTATAATTATATTTATATAATAAATTATTATTTTGTATGGATATGTATGTATGTTTGATATAATAATATAATATTTTTTTAAATAATATATATTTATTATTATATATATTAATTTATATATATATATATATATATATATAATATTTATATTATTATATGTATGTATGTATATTATGTATGGAATGTTTGTTGTATGTAAAAATGTAATTACATATAAAAATTTATATATTATTATATATATATATATATTATATATATATATTTTATATATATACATATATTACATATATACATATATATATATATATAATAGATTTTATATATTATTATATTATATATATTTTATTTTTGATAGATAGGGTAGATAGATGAGAGAGAGTGAGGAAATATTGGAATTGTTATCTATCTATCAGTGTCTATATGTACATTCATACACACATACACATTATTATACTGTAATGTATACATAAATTATATGTATATTATATAATTATATATAAATAAATTTATATATATATATATTATATATTGTAGTGTGTGTGTGTGTGTGTGTTTTGTGTGTGTTTGTGTGTGTGTGTGTGTGTGGTGTTTTGTGTGAATGTACATATTTTACACTGGGAAAATAGTTTGACAATTCTCTAAATTTCTGTTTGATTGTCTGTTTTTTGTAAAAAAAAATATATGGCTCTATTTTGTTATACGTTTTCAAATTTCCTAAGTGAATGATGTATGTGTACATGTGGTGATATTGATTCTTGGGATTTTATACACGTACAAGGCTTTTTCCCGTTTTGACCCAAAACGACGTTCATTTTTCTCTGCTTGTCAAGGTTTCTCCTCTTGACAGCACCGACAAAACCTTGCAGCCCCTCTGAGTCTGTCTATGACAGGATGTTGGTTAAGGGATAGGGGGATGGATAGGGCCCGGGAAAGGGGGGGGGGGGGATGGAGGGCGAGTGGGAAAGGGGAAGGAGGGGGCGAGGAGTGGCTGAGAGGGGAAAAGGGAGGAGGAGCAGAAGGTATGACTACCGAAGGGATTAACATGCGAAGAAGGGTGTGAGAGAGGTGAGAGAGAGAAAGGGTGAGGGGGATTAACCTGCGATAGAGAAATGATAGAGAGAGAGAGAGAGAAATGGAGAGGGGGGAGCTAGAGGGGATTAACCTGCGATGGAAATTGTTTGAGAGAAAGAGCGAAGGGGAGAGGGTGTGTGAGGAGAGAAGAAGGGGAGGGGGAGCTGGAGATTTAACCTCGATGGGAAGAGAGAAGGACCCGAAGAGAAAAGGGTGTGAGAAAAAGGGAGAGGGGGAAAGGGTGAGAGGGAGTTGAGAGGATTAACCTGCGATAGAGAATTTGTTTTAGAGAGAGAGAAGGAGCAAAAAGAGAGATGGGTGTGGAGAGAGAGAGAGAAAAGGTGAGAAGGAGCTAGAGAGGCCCTGCGTAGAGAGAGAGGAGAGAGAGAAAGGGTGAGAGGGAGCTAGGAGGAAACCCTGCGATGAGAAATTGATGAGAGAGAGAGAACGAGCAAAAGAGAAAAGGGGGGGGGGTTGGTGTGTGAGAGAGGGGGAAATTAAACCCTGCGATAGAGAATTTGATGGGAGAGAGAAAAAAGGGAAAGCGAAGAGAGAAGGGGTGTGTGAGAGAGAGAGAAAAGGGTGAGGGGAGCTAGAGAGGGATTAACCCCCGATAGAGAGAGAGAGAGAAAAGGGAAAGCGAAAGAGAGAGGGTGTGAGGGAAAAAAGAAAGAGAAAGGGTGAGAGGGAGTTTGAGAGGGATTAACCTGCGATAGAAAAATTGATAGAGAGAGAGGGACGGAGCAAAAGAGAAAAGGGGTTTGTGTGAAGAGAGAGAAAGGGTGGGGAGGGAGCTAGAAGGGATTAACCTGCGATAGAGAGAGAGAGAGGGCCCCCCCGAAGAGAAAAGGGTGTGAGAGAAAGAGAGAGAGAAAGGGTGAGGGGAGCTAGAGAGGGATTAACCTGCCCCTAGAAAAAATTGTTTTGAGAGGAGGAGGAGGGAGCGAAAGAGAGAAGGGTTGTGTGAGAGAGGGAGAAAAAAGGTGAGGGGAGTTTAGGAGGGGGATTAACCTGTGATAGAGAGGAGAGAAGAGTGAAAGAGAGAAGGGTGAAGAGGAGAGTGGGAGGAGGGGAAAGGGTGAGGGGGCTAGAGAGGGTTTAAACCCTTGCAATATAGAAATTGATAGAGGGGAGGAGGGACGGAGCGAAAGAGAGAACGGTTGTTGTGTGAAAGGAGAGGGAGCTAGAGAAAAGGGAAAGGTAGGGGAGGGAGAAAGGGAGAAAAGAGGTAAGAGGATTTAAGAAGGGGGGGGTGGGGAAGGGATGTAAAGAGGAGAGAGGGAGAGAAGAAGATAATTTCTCTCACGAAACTTTAAATGCGACAAAACCCGTTAGAAAAAACCGAGTTAAAATAAAATTGGGACTTGAAATGAGAGGGGCAAAGGGTGTGAGATGAACGGGGAAAGCATTTAGGAAAAGAGAGAAAAAGTAAAAAACCCAAAAAAAAGGGGGGGGGAAGTTGTGAGTCAAAAAAAGTTTTTCGGGCGGAAGTTTCACTAAAACTTTTTTAATTCGTCCAACTTTTTTAAACCCCTCGACGAAAGCCCCAGGGAAAAATAGACATGACTTTCTTATGATTCTGTTTATGACTCCCCTCCCTTTTGGGATGAATCTGTGAAAGGGAAATTTGCTCCTTTGGGATGATTTTGTGATGACTTCGTTTTTGGGTCATGATTTTTTTGATGATTCGTCCTTTACTGATGTTCTGTGATGACTTCGATTTTTAGTTTTGATTCTATGATAACTTAACCTTCTTTTCTGATAATTCCCTGATGACTTCGCTTTCTTTGGGAATAAATTTTGTGATGATTGAGGTGACTGTTGAGATGATTTCTTTGTCGGGTGACTTCGATTGAGGGGGCTTTATTCGAGGGTGACTTTTCTTAGCTTAAGCTGATTTCCTTTGTGAGACTTTTTTATGTTTGTGATGACTTTGCTTTAGGGTTTGTTTGTGATGGGCTTTGTTTAGGGTCTTGTTTGGATGACTTTGCTTGAGGGGGTTCGTTTGTGATGACTTTGTTGAGGGCTTCGTTTGTGATGACTTTGTTGAGGGAAATCAATTGTGATGACTTTGCTTGATGGGCTTCGTTTGTGATGGGCTTTGCTTGAGGGGAATCAATTGTGATGACTTTGTTTTTTTGGGCTTCGTTTGTGATGACTTTGCTTGATGGGCTTCGTTTGTGATGCTTTGCTGAGGGGAATCAATTTGTGATGACTTCGCCCTTTAGGGGAATCAATTAGTGATGACTTTGCTTTGGGGGGAATCCCCCCTTGTGATTTACTTTTCTTGAGGGGTTTTGTTTGTATGGGCTTTTTCTGAGGGGGTTCGTTTGTGATGACTTTTCTAGAGGGGCTTGTTTGTGATGACTTTGTTAGGGTCTTCGTTTGTGATTTACTTTGCTTGGGGCTTCGTTTGTGTGACTTTGCTTGAGGGGCTTCGTTTGTGATGACTTTGTTGAGGGGAATCAATTTGTGATGACTTTGCTTTTTATGGGCTTCGTTTGTGTACTTTGCTGAGGGGAATCAATTTGTGATGACTTTGCTTGAGGGCTTGTTTGTGATGACTTTTCTTGAGGGGGGGTTCGTTTTGTGGACTTTGCTTGGGGGAATCAATGTGATGACTTCGCTTGGGGAATAAATTAGTGATGACTTTGCTTTAGGGGAATCAATTAGTGATAAATTTCTTGAGGGGCTTCCCTTTGATGCCCCCTTGTCCGGGGGTTCTTTTGTGATGACCCTTTGCTAGAGGGCTTCGTTGGGGTAAATTTGCTTGATGGGTTCGTTTGTGATGACTTTGCTTGAGGGGCTTCGTTTGTGATGACTTTGTTGAGGGGCTTCGTTTGTGATGTCTTGCTTGATGGGCTTGTTTGTGATGATTTGCTTGGGGGAATAAATTAGTGATGACTTTGTTGGGGCTTCGTTTGTAAATGATTTTGCTGAGGGGTTTTCGTTTGTGATGGACTTTGCTTGAGGGGCTTCGTTTTGTGGACTTTGTTTTAGGGCTTGTTTGTGATGACTTTGTTAAGGGATTCAATTAGTGATGACTTTGCTTAAGGGAAATCAATTTGTGATGATTTTTGCTTGAGGGGTTGGGTTGTGATGACTTTGCTTGAGGGCTTCTTTTTGTGATGACTTTGGCTTAGGGGAATCAATTAGTGAGACTTTGCTTGAGGGGCTTCGTTGTGTGACTTTGCTTGAGGGAATTTCAATTTTGTGATGACTACTTGAGGGCTTCGTTGTGATGGATTTGCTTGGGGGAAAATCAATTAGTGATGACTTTGTTTAAGGGCTTCGTTTGTGATGACTTTGCTGGGGAAATCAATTTGTGAGGCTTTGTGAGGGGCTTCGTTTTGATGACTTTGCTTGGGGGGAATCAATTAGTGATGCCTTTGCTTGAGGGGCTTCGTTTGTTTTGAATTTGTTTAGGGGGGGCTTCGTTTGGTGACTTTGCTTGATGGGCTTCTTTTTGTGATGCCCTTTGTTGAGGGGCTTCGTTTGTGTGACTTGTTAAAGGGGGAACAATTGTGGGGGACTTGCTTAAGGGAAATCATTTGTGGACTTTGCTTGGGGGTTTCGTTTTGATGACTTTTTTGAGGGAATCAATTAGTGATGACTTTGCTAAAAGGGCTTCGTTTTTGATGACTTTGTTGAGGAAATCATTTGTGATGACTTTGCTTGAGGGCTCGTTTGTGATGCTTTGTTGAGGGGATTCAATTAGTATGTTTTGCTTGAAGGGCTTCGTTGTGATGACTTTGCTTGAGGGGAATCAATTAGTGAGACTTTGCTTGAGGGCTTCGTTGTGATGATTTTGTTGGGGGGTTTTTCAATTAGGAGGGCTTTGCTTGGGGAAATCAATTGGGAAATGACTTTGCTTAAGGGATTCAATTAGTGATGACTTTGCTTAAAGGGCTTCTTTTTGTGATGGATTTGTTTGGGAGGGGAACCCCAATTTTTTTGATGACTTTGCTTGAGGGGCTCTTTTGTGATGATTTTGCTGGGGGGAAATCAATTTGTGATGACTTTGTTTTGAGGGACCCCCCCATTGTGAGATTTTGCTTGAGGGGTTGGGTTTGTGATGATTTGCTTGAGGGGAATCAATTTTTTTTGATGACTTTGCTTGGGGGGCCTTTTGTGAGGGACTTTGCTTGAGGGGAACCCAATTTTGTGGGGGACTTGCTTGAGGGGCTTCTTTTGTGATGATTTTGTGAGGGGAATCATTTTGTGATGACTTTGCTTGAGGGGTTGTTTGTGTTGACTTGTTGGGGGGAATTTCAATTTGTGATGCCTCAGTAGGTAACAAAAGATTTTCACGTGGAGACCAAAACCCGCACGGGGCCCCCCTACATAAAAAACTCTTTGGTTTCCGCACAGAAAAAAAAATTGGAAAGAGGCCCTCCATGACGCCCTGCATGTATTCGTTTTGTCGGTGTGCCTTTTTCTACGTCATTATGCGATCTCGATGAGGTCGTGAGTAAAAAGATTTTTTGGTCGTTGAAATTCTTTGTTTGCGGGACATGATGACAATGTGCAGAATGTATCTTTCGTTTGGTTGCGCTCGGGGCCGCCATTTTGGTTTTCACCGTGCGGGAAAAAATCTCCCTAGATTTATTTATCTCTTTTCTTCCTATATATATATATATTTTTTTTTTTTATACAATCGCCGACTTTTTTTTTTATATAGAATAAAAAAAATTCAGGTAGAAAAAAAAAAAAAATGGTATTACCCAAACAAAATTCAAATACATTCACGAAGCACCCAACAGACAGTTTTGGAATATCTTGAACAAAAAAAAAAGCACGTTAAAGTTTATATAAAAATTTATATATATATTTTATATATATTATTTACAAACCTGTATCATCCACGCAGGACGTAGCCTCTCTCAATCTTTTTCCCGTCAATCCCGGGCTTGTGTCCCCTTTATTCCAATTTATCCTGCAAGTTTTCTATTTCTCCTGCCATCTGGTCGTTGGTCTTGCCTGGGGGCTCTTGTTCCCCTTTTTTTACCCATTGTTGTTCCTTTTTTCCTCCGCTGCCTGTCTCCGATATATATGTCCCGCCCCCTGCCCTTTTTTTTGATGGTCTTGGTATTCCTCTACTTTGTTTGGCCTGATCATGTGGGGCCTTTTTTTTTGTCTCTTTAGCTAACTCCTAGCATAAGCTTTCCCTTCCTTTTGGGCGTTCTAATTTCCTCTCGGGTGCTTTTTTTTTGTTAGTCTAGTTCTGACCCATATGTCATGACGGGGGGGGACACATTGGTAAAAATCTTTTCTTTTTGACATAGTGGCAGACGGGCCTCGTAATTATTATATGTGTAAAGAAGGGACTCCAAACCCAGCCTGATTATCGCTTTATCTCGGAAACGCAGGAAGTATCGTGTTGATGAGTTGCCCTAGGTATATATATATATATTATATAAATATATATATATATATATATATATAATTTATATATTAATTTTATGAGGATCCGGTTTTACGTTTTCCCAGCTCGAGGTACCTTCTTTTAAGGACTTTTTTGATTACGTAAAATTATACAGTGTTGTGTTTTTCAGGCTTGACCCCCAGTACCAAGATAAAAAAACCAGCGAAAAAGTCCATGCAAACGATAATGGGCGTTCCCCCACACGTTGAAATGTTCGCAAATGAACGAAAAAAAATCACCCGAGGCAGGCGATCAACG
>NW_028234900.1:0-2500 GCF_977035675.1 Penaeus japonicus | reverse complement strand
TGTTTCTACTGCACAGATTGGAGAAGACGACTGACAGTTGGGAGGATGGCCTTAAAGCGACGCCGGGCCAGAGGTGTTTGGCGCAACCACTTTTTGGCCAAATAATTTCTGAGCGAGGCATTCGGGTTGCATGAAGGCGTGCAACACCACGTCGTCACAAACACAATTGAGTTTAAAAGGAACATCATCAAAGCCTCACATTGCAGCTTTTCCCTTTTGGGTCGGGGGTTGCCTCATGCGCGAGGGACGGAACACGACACTCTCTCATTCGCCTTGGGCCCAATTTTATTTCGTGTTCTAAGCCTTAGGACTGGGTAATCTTCCGGCATTTGTCTTCTATAGATCCCACTATCTATGTAAAAACATTATAGTTTAATAAACTTTCACACACACACACCACACACCACCACACAACACACACACCAAACACATAATATATATATTTTATATAAATATATATATATAATATATATTATAGAAATATACATATATAGTGTGTGTGTGTGTGTGTGTGTGTTGTGTTGTGTGTTGTGTGTTTTGGTTTTGGTAATATAAAAATATATATAATATATATTTATATATATTTATAATTATATATATAATATATATGGTGTTGTGGGTGTTGTGTGTGTGTGTGTGTATGTAATAATGTTTTTTAAATTATATAATATATATATATATATATATATAATTTTAAATATATGTATTTTATGTGTGTGTGTGTGTGTGTGTGGTGTGTGTGTGTTGTGGTGTAATTTATATATATATTTATTTTATATATATATATAATATAATTTATAATATTTTTTAATATATAATTATGTTTTATATGTTTTAAAGATGAATATATAATATTTATTTATGTATAAATTTATTTATATAATAATAATATAATAATATATATATTTTATATATAAAAATTAATTTTTATATATATAATATATATATATATTGTAATATTGTATATTTTGATACATATATATAACATAATTTTTAAATTTTATTTTTATATATATATATTTAAAAAAAAATTTTTTAAAAAAAATATATATAATTTTATATATAATATAATAAAAAAACACAGCCACAAAATTTTGACAATATTTTGTCAATTTTTTTTTACTATTCATGTTTGGATTTCTTCGTGTGAGGGAACTTTCTTTAAAAGTTCCCAAACGCGCGAGTTTTCCTTTTTATTTTGTGGCATGTTTTCTATATCGTTATGTGCAGTTACTGTGTTTGTGATTTTTTTGTGATTCATATATATATATATATATTTTTATATATATATATATATATATATTTTATAATATAATATTATATTTTATATAAATATGATATAAAAAATATATGTAATTTAATATATATTTTTATGTATATATTGTTTAATTTTATAACATACTACTATATAATATATATATATATATTATATATATTATTATATTGTGGTGTGGTGTGTGTGTGTGTGTTGGTGTTGTTTTGTGTGTGTGTTGTGTGTGTGTGTGTGTGTATGTGGTGTGTTTGTTGTTAGTGTATGTGTGTTGTGTATGTGTGTGTGTGTGTGGTGTGTGTGTGTGTGTTTTTGTGTGGTTGTGTGTGTGTGTGGGTGTGTTGGTGGGTGTTTGGGTGTGGTTGTGTGTGTGTGTGTGTGTGTGTGTGTTTGTATGTATGTATGTATTAGGGATGTATGATGTGTGTATTATGTAGTAAATATGTATTATGTGGTGTGTGTGGGGTGTATTGTGTTATATATATATATATAACATTTTAATATAAATATATATATTAAAATATATATATATATAAATATATAATATATATAAATATATACATATATGTATGAATATTTTACATATATATATTTATATATATTTATATATATATTTAATATATATTATATATATATTACTGTATATATATTAATTATAAATATATATATATATAATATATATATTATACCACACATAAAATGCATGTGTATATATATTATATATTATTTAAAAATACATTTTAAAAAATATATAAAAATTTTATATACATATATAACTTTCAGTATTTTAAAATATAAAGTAAATATATAATATATATATGTGGGTGTGTGTGTGTGTGGGTGTGTGTGGGTGTGTGTGTGTGTGGTGTGTGGTGTGTGGGGTGTGTGTTTGTGTGTGTGTGCCTTGTTTTAAAAAATTAAACCTCAGGGCATAATGGAAAAAATAACGAATCATAATTTCCCAACGACACATTTCACAAAAAAATTTTCCTACATATTTGGCACTGGGGCACAAAAAAAATACATGGCCTTACGCCTGGTCCTAAACCTTCCCGGGCTGTGGTGGTTCAAGTCCATCACAGGGCACACCACACGTTTACACACACACCGCTCGTCACACTCGCTGCCCACACTCCCGACCGTCGCCTGCGCTGGTTCTGTTCGTTGCCTGGACGAAGAAAAGTAGCATACATGCAAGGCGCCTACGATTAACTTGCCTTACAATCTTTT
>NW_028234899.1:5000-8105 GCF_977035675.1 Penaeus japonicus | reverse complement strand
TATCTTTTTTTTATGGGTATGCTTAGTGGTGGCAATGCAGGTGCTGTTGGTAATTATGTCTTGTTGAGTTCGTTACTTGTAGCTGGTTTGCTGTACGTGCTTCATTTATGTATGCTTGTGTACACGTGTGGAGAATTCTTTAGCTGGTCTTGGTTATTCATTTTTCTTTTCTTTTTCTTTTTTCTTTTTTTTCTAAAAGATTAACATCCCACACCTCAAGCCCTTGCGACCGAGGAGAGCCTTCCCCAGGGCGAGGCTTCGCTCCGCCCCCGGACAATGCAGGCCGGCGGCGATCCCAGGCCGGAGATACGGGCGGCATTGCAGGCTGGTTGGTCTCCCAAGGCCTGTGTATAACGACCATCTGTATAACCAGGAGCTAAAACGCATAGCAACCGTTACGTCGTAGTGTGATCGGACAGAGTTCGCTACGAGATAAACATTTCCATTATCCTCAATCAAATCAGATTTCTTTTCTGCCCTTCATTAAGATAATTAAGAAGTGTAAGTACGTGATAGCAAAAATGTATAGGATTAAAAAACTTGCGATGGATTATCTGTAAGTCACATCAAGTTAGAGTTAAGAATAAAGGAAATTAATGCTGTGACTGGCATTATCAAGAAAGGATCGGATTAAAATCTTGATCACATCCAACGCCAGTAGGAACGTAAAGAAAAAAAAAAAACACTCGAATATTAAACGCTTGTCTTTGTACCTGCTCTTGTTTCTTTACTCATTTTTTTCACTCCTAGAACATTAACAGAACGTAATTCATTTATCTATTCGACTTAGGAAATTGTATTATTGTTTCTTCTTCTTCTTTTTTTCTCTAAAAGTGCTTTGTGTTTGATCTTATCCTCAGCGAACAGAGAAATGGAATAAAATAAATCAGGTTCTCGATGATGGAGTGAAGGAAGCCGCGTCAGTGATGCAAACGAGATGCAGAATCCGGGTGATGGGAGCATCATATCCTCGTTAAAAGGTGTACGTGTGGATGAGTGTATTTGCTACTCTCTTTGTTTACCACCTATTTATCCATCTATTTATCTACTTATTTATCCATCTATTCATCTATTTATTTATCCATCTATTTATCTACTTATTTATCCATCTATTCATCTATTTATTTATCCATCTATTTATCTATTTATTTACCCATCTATTTATCTATTTATTTATCCATCTATTTATCTATTCATTTATCCATCTATTTATCTATTTATTTATCCATCTATTTATCTACTTATTTATCCATCTATTCATCTATTTATTTATCCATCTATTTATCTACTTATTTACCCATCTATTTATCTATTTATTTATCCATCTATTTATCTATTCATTTATCCATCTATTTATCTATTTATTTATCCATCTATTTATCTATTTATTTATCCATCTATTTATCTATCTATTTATCCATCTATTTATCTATTTATTTTTCCATCTATTTATCTATTTATTTATCCATCTATTTATCTACTTATTTATCCATCTATTTATCTACTTATTTATCCATCTATTCATCTATTTATTTATCCATCTATTTATCTATTTATTTACCCATCTATTTATCTATTTATTTATCCATCTATTTATCTATTCATTTATCCATCTATTTATCTATTTATTTATCCATCTATTTATCTATTTATTTATCCATCTATTTATCTATCTATTTATCCATCTATTTATCTATTTATTTTTCCATCTATTTATCTATTTATTTATCCATCTATTTATCTATTTATTTATCCATCTATTTATTTATCTATTTATCCACCATATATCTACCGCAGAAACCATAATGTATCACAGATTACAAAGATTGTATGGCAAACCTACAGCTGGTATCTGAATCTAGATTCAAGGGATTAACAACCTACATGCAACATTATTACCCCGTAGGTAAGTCCCATCGCTCAATCTAGAATTCGAATCTTGTATAAAACAAAAGCCTATCATGTTTACCACAGACGAGGCGTTCCTAAGGGCGAGGCTTCATCCGATTCCTACATAAAACAGGCCTTTACGTCCTTGACTTTCCTATACACAGGACTATGACCCCCTCCCCCCCCTCCTCTTCCCCCTTTAATTGTATCTGTTGAAGAGAAATAAAAGATACAAGAATATGAGGATTTAGTTACCTGGGGTAACTAAGTATGTCTTTTGGTATCTGTTACTGAAAGACTGACTGAGTGTGATGAAATGTCAGAAACAGGTTTGATGTTTAAAGATGATAAATGAATGAATATAAATCTGTAATTTTTAGGCCGTTTTAATTGCCTCTTGGTTTTGTCCAAACGTGATATACATATATATATATATATATATATATATATATATATATATATATATATATATATATATATATATGTACATATATATATAGATAGATAGATATATAGATAGATGGATAGATGTATATGTATGCATACATACAGACATACATACATATATATATATATATATATATATATATATATATATATATATATATATATATATATATATATGTACATATATAGATAGATAGATAGATAGATAGATGGATAGATGTATATGTATGCATACATACAGACATACAGACATACATATATATATATATATATATATATATATATATATATATATATAGATAGATAGATAGATAGATAGATAGATAGATAGATACATACATACATATAAAATTCTTCGTACGACTCTCTCCTAAGTATCTCCCGCCACCCGATGCGCCGCCTCACGTGTCAAAGATTTATTTATCTTGGTCTTATATGATCGAGCAAGACATTAATAAATGAATTAGCTGAGCTGAAGGCTAGTTGAAAAATGCTGCAGTGAAAATTAATCAGGATTAAAGGTTTACGTGTCAAAATGAAAGTAATGTGTGTCACTATTATTATCCCTCTTCTCAAGCTTTTCACGTAATAAGTAATGTTATAAGTAATGGTCGTTGGCTTTAATAAGGACTAATCGGATCAGCATAGTTATTGGGAATTTATAATTCAGATAAAAATAATATCGTTTGACTTTCTTGTTTGTATTTGATGAACGTTTGTGAAGTTTAAGAGAGCAAAAAGATGGATGGAATTAACGGCTTATATGTT
>NW_028234898.1:17500-20000 GCF_977035675.1 Penaeus japonicus | reverse complement strand
GAGCCAAAGAGAGAGATAAATAGAGACAAAGACAGCCAAAGAGAGAGATAAATAGAGACAAAGACAGCCAAAGAGAGAGATAAATAGAGACAAAGACAGCCAAAGAGAGAGATACATAGAGACAGAGACAGCCAAAGAGAGAGAGAAATGGAGACATAGACAGCCAAAGAGAGAGATACATAGAGACAGAGAGAGCCAAAGAGAGAGATACAAAGAGACAGAGACAGCCAAAGAGAGAGATAAACAGAGACAGAGACAGCCAAAGAGAGAGAGAAATAGAGACATAGACAGCCAAAGAGAGAGAGACAGAGAGACAGAGAGAGCCAAAGAGAGAGAGAAATAGAGACATAGACAGCCAAAGAGAGAGATACATAGAGACAGAGACAGCCAAAGAGAGAGATACATAGAGACATAGACAGCCAAAGAGAGAGATACATAGAGACAGAGAGAGCCAAAGAGAGAGATACATAGAGACAGAGACAGCCAAAGAGAGAGATAAATAGAGACAGAGACAGCCAAAGAGAGAGAGAAATAGAGACATAGACAGCCAAAGAGAGAGAGACAGAGAGACAGAGAGAGCCAAAGAGAGAGAGAAATAGAGACAGAGACAGCCAAAGAGAGAGAGAAACAGAGACAGAGACAGCCAAAGAGAGAGATAAACAGAGACAGAGACAGCCAAAGAGAGAGATACATAGAGACATAGACAGCCAAAGAGAGAGAGACAGAGAGACAGAGACAGCCAAAGAGAGAGAGACAGAGAGACATAGACAGCCAAAGAGAGAGATACATAGAGACATAGACAGCCAAAGAGAGAGATACATAGAGACAGAGACAGCCAAAGAGAGAGAGAAATAGAGACATAGACAGCCAAAGAGAGAGATACATAGAGACAAAGACAGCCAAAGAGAGAGAGAAATGGAAACATAGACAGCCAAAGAGAGATATGAATAGAGACAGAGACAGCCAAAGAGAGAGAGAAATAGAGACATAGACAGCCATAGAGAGAGAGAAAAAGAGACATAGACAGCCAAAGACACCGACCAAGACAAACACACAAACACAGACAGCAAGAGTACTGCCCGTACATAATTATTCCAATGGATTATTTGCATACATTCGATATAAATATATATAACACACCTCAAAGCTCGAACATTTTTATGACTTTTGCGAGGCACGCTCGCGCCCCCTTTATATATTCGCATTTTTTATCTGCTCTCTTTTTTTGCGTCACACATATTGTTAAGGTCCTCATTGACTACGTAATAAGGCCGCCCGACAATCGACAATTTGGTTAGTATAAGCGGTGTTGTTTTTGTTTTTGGTTCTGGTTTGGTGTGTCCTGTCCACGTGTTGCTATTGTTTGTGTTGTGGTGCGTGGAGGTGTCTGTGTTGTGTATAGGTGGTGTTTGTAGTGTATGTATTTTTTGTGTGAGAGATGTTACTCTGATTTATTTTGCATAAATAGTGTTTCTCTCTCTCTCTCTCTGCGATCGTTTTCCCTCTCTCTCTCTCTCTCTCTCTCTCTCTCTCTCTTTATTATTATTTTTTTTCCATTAGTTTCATTCTAATCTCTCTTCCTCTCTCCTCATCTCTCTCTCTCTCTCGCCCCCCCCCCCCCCCTTCCTCTCTGCCTCTCTCTCTCTTTCTATCTATCTATCAACAAAAATTATTTTTTTCCTTCTCTCTCTGGACAAAAATTATTTTTTTTTCTTGTTTCTCTCTCTTTATCTCTCTCTCTCTCTTTATCTCTCTCTCTCTTTATCTCTCTCTCTCTTTATCTCTCTATCTCTCTCTATCTCTTTCGCTCTCTCTCTCTGGACAAAAATTAAGTTTTTTCTCTCTCTCTGTCTATCTATCTATCTCTTTCTCTCTCTGGACCTCTGGACAAAAATAAAGTTCTCTCTCTCTCTCTCTCTCTCTCTCTATCTATCTATCTATTTCTCTCTCTGGACAAAAATAAAGTTCTCTCTCTCTCTATCTCCCTCTCTATCTATCTATCTATCTCTTTCTCTCTCTCTCTCTCTCTATCTCTCTCTCTATCTATCTATTTCTCTCTCTGGACAAAAATAAATTTCTCTCTCTCTCTCTCTCTCTCTCTCTCTCTCTCTCTCTCTCTCTCTCTCTCTCTCTCTCTCTCTCTCTCTCTCTCTCTCTCTCTCTCTCATTCTTTCTCGCAAAAAAATACATAATTCTTTTCACCTTCGTGCTCGATTATCTCTCGTTCTTTCTCTTTCCCTCTTTTTTCATTCGTTGAATTACTTCATTCCTTTCTCTCCCCCCCCCCCTCCATCTCTCTCCCTTCACCTTCCCCTCTCCTATTCCTTTTACCCTCCCCCCACTCCCCCACCTCCCTCCATCCCTCTCCGCCGCCGCCTTCGGACGCTAATAAACATGTCATTTAAATCTCCCTTGCCCACAAGCCCCGCCCCCTTTCTCCCCCTCTCCCTTTAACCACTGCAAATCCTCCCTCATCATCCCCGACTCAGCATCTTTTATT
>NW_028234897.1:45000-48912 GCF_977035675.1 Penaeus japonicus | reverse complement strand
CACTTTGCCCAAAAATACCTGAAAAACCCTACAATTAAAAATTTGCAAAGACAGTTCAATATTTCAAAAAAAAACCCCAAAACCCCCAACATGAAAGCCAATTAATGATAGTTACGTGCTGCCCTCCTCCCCTTTTCTCTACATCTCACTCTTTTCCCCACTTCCTTCTTTCTCTCTCTTTTCTTTCATCTCTCTCTCATCCCCTTTTCTAAAATCTTAAAGGGGAAAGGGCACTCCTTTAAAAGATATCTCCTCATAATGTTGACCATCGTCGCTATGAATGTTTAGCTGAAGAAAATTTGGGAACCCGAATGGATAACGGGCATAAAGGTGTATTTATCATCTTTTGAAATCCCGTCACAACAAGTACCTCAGCCTAACCCAGGAAATTTTCCCTTCACGACACGCCACTGCAACACAGATGGGGTGACAAGGGTTAGAAACACAAAACCCAACTCTTCGTTGGACTACTGGGTCGGGTATCTCGGTGGAATTACATAAAAAACGCAAAGAAATATCCATACTTAATTAGAAATGAGACAAGCAGTATATCTAGTGCAGAACTTACGTGTATTTATGTGAAATATTTTATATTAAAAAATTTCATAATCTCCAGTATTTCACCGAATGATAGTTTAACAATAATCATTTAAAAATCGGAAACTGAATAAGCATTTGCAGTGTACAAGGAATTTAGAACTTACGATCTTCATTTCGTGTTTTTTTAACGTTGAAACTATTTCATTCATTCAAAACCCAAACAGCACAAACACACCCTCTTTGAATTAAGGTTTATCTGAAAGATTAAACTTAATTTATATTGGGCAAGTACAAAATACTAAAATAAGATGCTGCTACTCTATGCTAAGGATGATAAAAGAAATTTGATAAAAATAATTAAATAATGACAAAAATTATAATATAAATAATGAAATTTTTCATAACCATAATGTAACAATGTGATTGGAAGATTATAATGAAAAGGATAATAAATTGATAATGATAACAGTTTTGATAGTGACAATGATATTCATCATAATAGTTATAATAGTAAAAAATGATAATCTTTATCATGATATCAATAACAAGATATTGGGTTATGAGCATATGATATAATAATTTCAATAATAGTAATAATAACAATTAAAGATAACAGTGATAAATAGTTCTTTTGATAACAAGAAAGATATAAGATAAAAACAATAAACCCCAAATCAGAAAACTTAATGACAGGGGATAAAAAAATTTAAGAGTTTCAATCATTTACACATAAACGCATATATATATATATATATATATTATATATAAAATATTTTATATATATATATATTTTAAAATCTAATTATATATATGTAATATATATATATATATATATATATATATTATATATATATAAATATAAATTTATGAATGTAAGTTGTATTAAAGTAAGTAAAATATAACATACTACAACACACACATATATATATATATTTATATATATATATATAAAATATATATATATATATATATATAAATATATATATATGTTGGTGTGTGTTGTGTGTTGTGTGGTTGGTGGTGTGTGTGTGTATGTTTGTAAAATGTATATACATATATATATATATATTATATATATATTTAAAAAATAATAATATATATATATAAATATATATATAAATCTAAAATATATAATATATTATATATAATATATGATTCTCTTAGTATGTGTGTGTAATGTTTGGTGGTTTGAATATGGGTGTATACATGTATATGTATGTTTTATCATTATATATACATAATAGATGTGTATATATAAGTATATATCTATATAATATAATATATATATATAATATATATATATATATATATTCACATATAATCCACATTTATATATGCTGTGTGTGGTCCCCTGTGCGTATGTATACATGCGTGGTCGGAGAGGGGTCACGAAAGTTTTTTACCTTCCCATAAGGAAAGGGAACAAAAGACTAATAGACTAATCAACAACCGGAAAAGGGGGAGAGTGATTCCTATTAGAGTAAAGCTGCAAAATGTTTTAAACGTCCATTTCAAAACTTTCGAATTAAAAGTCAGGCACTGTAGAGGAATCAAGCTAATATTAAACTCATTTAACATCCCATAAGGCTTCAGTTTCAGAGCATGTCTCTGAAAGGCTTCAGCGTTTTTGAAAATCTAGCTCGTGTATCCTACAAACCCATATCATTTTCACATCAGAAACACATTTATATTAACTATTTCCACGTAAGATTGCTTTCAAACTTAATATTACGTCAAAAAATGTGTGATGGGGGTTTGGTCTGTTTTAGTTTCTGTTTTATTTCGTTCTGAATATATATATAATATATATATAAAATATATATAAATATATATATATATATATATATATATATTACATATATAAATATAGTATATAAATATATATATATAATTACATATATATATATTATATATATATAAATATATATATAATATATATACAATGTTTATGAATATGTACATAATAGAATATAATATATATATATATATATATATAATATAATATATATATATATATATGGATATATAATTAATATATATCTATATTAATATATAAAATATATAAATGCCATATAAAACTATATAACAAACATAGTAATATTAAATATATATATATATATATATAAATATATATATATATATAAAAATATATATAACATATATATCTTATAAACATAAAAATATATATATATTTATATATATATATATATATATATAATATATTATAGATAATATATATATATATCTATATATATAATATATATATATACAAAACCCCACACACACAACACACACCACACACACACACACACACACACACACATACATATATAATATATATATAATATATTTTAATATATATAACCATATATATATATATATATAAAAATATATATATAGAATACTTTATATATATATATATATATATATAAAAAATATATATATACATATATAAAATATGATATTACCCGGAGGTTTTTAAACCTCCCAGTTATATTTCTGAACAGAAAATCATTACAGTAATTTAGAACCGATAACATGTTCGCGAGATTTTTCCTATTAGCGGGGTGCAATCATGCCTTCCAGTCTTGCTGTAACAAGTTTTAAGTATTTCCGCGGTATTTTACTCCATTCTCCCATTTCGCACTAAACTCTTGTTAGAAAACAAGAAAAAGAAAAGAAAAAACACAAAACGCGTAGAAGATGAACAGAATCCCATTGGGAATGATGAAAAAGTAAAAAATCTATGTAATTTTTAATAAAAAAGAACTTACTAATGGAAACAATGGTTTGTAAACCTGATCGTATATGCTAATTATAATGTAAATGAAGATAAGGGCCAGTAGTATAGTAAAAATCTATATAAAACAACAATGACGATACTGATAATAATAATGACACCAATAGTAATAAAAGTAATAACGCTAATAACAGTGAAATTTTAAAAATAATAATCTTAATCAGAATGATAATTTACATAATAACAAAAAAAGGATAAAAAAAGAATGGTGAAAATAGTGATCAAGATAGTAATTTCAATAATGAAATTTTAATATCAAAATAATAATGATTACGATGAGAGTAATATCAATGATGAAAAAGATGAAAAAATAATGGTAATAAAAATGATAATAATGTTACTTAGAAATTTATCGATGATGATGGGAACAATAATAATGGAAATAACAATAATGACGATTATTTTTATTGATAATATTAATGATAATAATAAAAAAATGATGATAATATTAATATAATAATAAAGAAAATAATGTTTTATAATGATAAGAAAATCATTAAACCCAAAAAATAAAGATGAAAGTGATCTTATCTAATAATCATCCTAGGGTTTTTACGATCATTATTATCACT
>NW_028234897.1:15000-22500 GCF_977035675.1 Penaeus japonicus | reverse complement strand
ATCTATATATATATATATATATATATATTATATATATCTCTGTGTGTGTGTGTGTGTGTGTAGTGTGTGTGTGTGTGTGTGTGTGTGTGTGTGTGTGTTGTAAAGTATATTTATATTATATTATATATATATAATCTATATATATATTTATATAATATTATATATGTATGTTTGTATATAATATATATATGTGGATGTGTATGTGTTTGTTTATGTGTATGTGTAATTGCAACACACACACATATACAAAAATATTGTATGTATATATATATATAGATACTATATATATATATTATATATATATATATATATATATTATTATATATATTTTTGTGTTTTGTGTGTGTCGTGTTTGAAATGTGTGTGTGTGTGTCTTTTTATGTTTGTGTGAATTCTATATGTATATCTATATCTATTTATATAAATAAACAGAACACAAAGACACACAGCAACATTCCAACACACAACACAAATATATATATATATTATATATATATCTTTTATATCTATATATATATAATATATATATATATATATATATCCATCTAAAATTTGGTTACAGACCATTTGATTCAAGGAAGCATAAGGAATTAAAGAATAAAAGAAATTAAAAGGCTATTTGAACGGCAAGTAACATTAAACCACATAGTTTATTTGGTCCTTCCATCAAAGCAGGAGTAAGCATGTAAATTGTTATATATAGCACCTCACGAATAAATTGAAACTTGACTATAAAAAAAAGAGAGAGAAAAAAAATCAAAAATTTCTTGGAACATTTGGTAAAACATTTTACTCCCAATAAGACCAGTTAAGAACGTTGCAAAGTATACTTCATTCTTATACAATTTGATTAGTCTTTATTTAGTTTAACCTTTGAAAGAAAGAAAAATGGATTCAAAAGCAAATCCTAGGCAGAAGTGTTCCAAATACGGGACATGGATTACTTTATAGGGAAATGGGCCTCGAGATACTTGCTTATTATTCCCCCCACACACACATCTGCTCCTATATCCATGGAAATAAAACTACAACCATTTCGCTGGACATGTGACAGCCGTGGGAGACGAGAACATGTGAACATTTTATTTGTATCAATTTTTACCTCTCGCTGAGTAGAGCAACCTTTATTTCTAACAACTTTTCGCTTAAATATTCTAGCAAGGGATTCAATTTCCTCCGAGTCTCCAAGTTATTACGTATGCAAAGTTGAAATGCAATCATGCTTGGAATATGACAGAATATCACTTCAAGTTTACAGAGGACGGCCTTTCGGGAATCGTATCTAAAAGAAAAAAACAAACAAACAAACAAAATAAAACTCTATGAAAAGAAAAATCTGTGGATTTGGTGTTTGATGTGAAGATGAAGAAGCAACACGCTCGAGAGACCGAAATCGAAATTACTCTGGGTTTTCCAATTTAATATGAGGAAAGGTTTTCGAAAGTTTCATCCTCAGTATGTAGATTTTATTTGTTACATAAGATCTCTATATTTTCTTGATCTGGTTTAATGGTACAATCATACTGGACTTTTTAGTCTCACATTAGGTACAGTTATCATTAGATATTAATATACATTATTCATATTCTCTCTTATCTCTCTTCGTACACCACAGCACACACACAGCCGGCGTGTGTATAATATATAATTCTTTTATATATATATATATATATATATATATATAAATATATATATATATAAAATATATGTGTGTGTTATGGTGTGTGTGAGTGTTGTGTGGGTGTGTATGTGTGGTGTGTGTGTGTAGTGTGTTGTTGTGTGGGTGTGTTTGTGTTGTGTGTGTGTGTCTGTACATAACTAAATATATATAAGTATTATATATATATAGATAGATAGATAGATAGTCGATAGTTATATAGATATATTATATACATATATATGTATAATTGTAATATATATTCATTGTATATATAATATTATTATATATTATATATATATATTATATATATATAAATATATATATTTGTTTATTATACATGTTGTGTCGTGTGTCTGTGTGTGGTGTCGTGTGTAAAGTTAGTATCTTTTTATTGTAATTATGGTTAAATTTAGCAAGATGTATTATTTTGTCCCTTCTTTGTTGTGTACAGTGGGAGTTCAGTGGACTCTCGATGTTAGTTTTTTTATGGATCATAATTTTGTACAAAATTGCTTGATCACGAATATTTGTTATTTATATTTTTGTTTTATTTTTATTATTAAATGTTGTGTTCAGCTGTATTCACGTGCTGAGGGTCATGTAGCTCTCCATAGCACAGATAATTGCAAAATAGTTATATATTCCACAGCCTTTGCTAAACTATTAAGCTTTTCATTCTATAACATTAGGTCCTTAAAGATGTTTTGCTTATTAATGTGTATTTCGCATGAGTGATTTGTAATGCAATCATATTTGAATATTTATGTCATGATGATCGTTGTGAATTATGCATTGTGATATTGTATGCAAACAAATAGGGTTTGTCATAATTTTGAAATGAAGTAGTAGTAAACTGTATTGACAGTGTTTCGTTAATTAATTAGGGATTAGAAGTGTTATGTTATATGTACATTACTGGCTTGAATGGCTAAAATTAATGGTTGTTATCGTTGGTTATCTGTAATAAATATTCAACTTCTAATTCTGTAACTTTTGTAATTTGACCCCCCCCCCCCCCCAAACATTCCAATTTGCACCGTTATCTTGCAAAGCAAACACCGAAAAGACAAAATATGTACCAAATTTCGCCACGCAAAGACAACAGGCTTCCTTTATAAATAATAGATTTCCTGAGAGTAATTAGTTATAATTTCATCTATCAAAAATAAAAAATATAAGTCCTTGTCCTTCAAATTTTTTCCGTCGCGACAAGGTAGGTTTCATGTGTTACCCTCGCGCCCTTTTGGGTTTATGGTTATAATACATCATTAAGTTTTTACGCCTTTCTTCATTATGTACTACTCTTTCATCTCCTCTCTCTCACATCCTACAGCGTGTGTGTGTGTGAGTATATATATAATATATATATATTATATATATAATATATATATATATTATTGATTTATATATATAAAATATATATATGTAATATATATAAAATATTATATATATATATATATATATTATATTATATATATATCTATATATATATTCACACACACACACACACACACACACACAACACACACACCAACAACACACACTCACCACACACACACACCACATAAACACATATATGTGTTAGTGTGTGTGTTGTGTCGTGTGTGTGTGTGTGTCGTATAAGATATTTTTGTGTTAATTATAGTTCATTTCATAATTCAATTATATTACTATCCTTTTTTAGCGAAATGCTAGTGTCCCAATGAGCAGGTAGATCACGCCCTACTATTGGGAGGAGATTGTACTTTAGGAGAAAGCGGACCAGAAAGGTATTTGATGGGGATTTTACTTGAATTGTGGGATACTCAAAAGAAACCTTATGGCTCCAGTAAAACGATAGACTGTCTTATCAAGTATCAATGGGCAACTTAAACCGGCTGTTTTAAAGGTGCATTAAAAAATCTGATTAATATGCTTCTATACTAGTAAAAAAAATTTTGGTTTCCTTTGGGAATTTTGCTTATGCACAGGAAATCGAAGACACTAAAATATTTACTTGGGGGGGCGATTGTTGCAACTTCTTTGAGAAGAAGAATTAAACAATTAGTGTTACTTTGAGAAGACATCAGACTCAAAGGTGAAGTCTCTGGACAAATGCTTTATTAATGCCAAAAGGATTTAGGCGGTATACTACATAATTATTTATTATATATATATAATATATACTATATATATATATATAATATATATAATATAATATATTATTCATATCATATGTGTGTGAGTGTTTGTGTATGAGTGTGTGTTTGTTTGTGTGTGTGTGATGTATGTGCGTGTATATATATATATATAATATATATACTATATATATATCTAAAATATAAATATATATATATATGTATATATATTTATTTTTAATATTTATATATATATATATTTTATTATTATCTCTATCTATATATACACACAAAACACCACACACCATCACACAACACATAAACACACATACACAACACACACACACACACAACACCACACACACACACACACACAACCACACACGCACATATATATATCTATATTATATAATTATATATTTAGTATAATATATATCTAAGTTAGTAGATGATAGATAGAACGAAAGAATAGATAGATAGATAGATATAAAGATCTTATAGAGGAAATGCTTTCGTTTTAAAATATTTTTTCCCTTATTAAAGAAGTGTTGTAGTGGAGTTGTTCAGTGTCCATTGTCTAGCAGGTAGATTATAGTTTTTCGATATTAGCCATTCAGCACACTCTTTCTCGAGGTCTGAAAATCGTGCTATGTAGATCACAGCGTTAATTACAGTTCATATTTTCAAAAGTTTATTACTTCTTCCTTCGTCGAAAGAGAATGCGGCTGATGAATAATCTGACATATTCCACAGTCAGTAGTATTTTCAGGTAAAGGCAAATTGTTATACGCAGAAACGATGGAGTGTCATAATTTAGAGATCGTGCGAGTGATTGACGAGCTTGTGTTGGAGAGTGATGAAGGGTGATTTGATTGAGAGAGGTGTGTTTGAGTGAGAGAGTGTGTGTTGTTAGAGTGTGAGTGAGTGTCTGTGTGAGGGAGGGGGGGCTGTGTGTCTGAGTATGTGTGTGGTGTTTGAGTTGATGTGTGTGTGTTGAGAGTGGTATGTGAGTAGTGTGAGAGAGGTGTGTGTGACCGGAGGGTGTAGAGTGAGATAGATATTGGTGTGAGAGTGATTGTGTGAGTGTGTGTGTGAGAGGTGTAATTAGAGTGAGTGTGTGAGTGAGTGAGAGTGAGAGTGTGTGTGTGTTTGATGTGTGTGTAGATTCGGGTGAGTGTGATAGTTAGTTTGTTTGAAAGGTGGTTAATGAGTGTGACTGGGGTGAGTGGAGTGTGTTTGTGAGTGTGAGTGAGAGTGTGTGTGTTTGTCGGGAGTGAGTAGAGTGAGTGTTAAATGTTTGAATCAAGTGAGTGGAGTGTGTAAGAGTGTCGTGTGAGAGTTTGTGTGTGTGAGAGTGTGTCTAGAGTGAGAGTGAGATTGTGAGAGAGTGAGTGTGAGTGAGTGATGAGTGTGAGAGATAGTATATATTGTTAGTGTGTGTGTGTGTTGTGTTAGTGTGGAGTGTGTTTTGATAGTGAGTGTTTGTGAAGAGTTTGTGAGTTTGAGGGATGACTCTAACTCTCTCACACTCACACTAATCATAAACTACTAGAGAGTATTGTGAGGTTTGTGAGTGAGATGTGTGTGTGTGTGTTGAGTGATTGAGTGAGATATGGGTGTCACTCAAATACTCAACACTCACTTACACACCAACACACACACACACACTCACCTCAACACACTATCACACACTCTAATGTGAGGAGAGAGTTTGTGTGATTGTGATGTGTGAGAGAGATTGTGTGAGTGTGTCTGACACTTACTGTGAGTGTGTGTGAGTGAGCGAGGAGATAGTAGAGTTGATAGAGAGAGATTGTTAGTGGTGTTATGGTTGGGACAGAGTCAGGTTTGAGATAGAGTTCTGTGTGGGTTGAGAGGTAGGTATAGTTGTTATAGATAGATGTGTAGTGATATATAGATGTTTGAGAGATTGAGGAGATAGAGATCTGTGAGATTAGAGGGAGAGAGTGAGTTAGATTTGAGAGATACACATGTGGATGTGTGTGTTGGAGAGCGATATGTGCGAGTTCGATATCGTGAGCGTGATGAGAGTTCGAGTGGGAGATTAGTTTAGGGATAGTATAGATTTAGGGATTGATGTAGATTTTGTCTTAGTGGGAGATTTCTGTACAGGTTAGATAGTGAGAGATAGTATGTTTGAGAGAGATTGGTGTGAGATTGATGGAGAGTTTGGTGTTAGGTAGGGTGAGTGTGATTTATAGGTTAGAGTGTTAGTTGATGTGAGAGAGTGAGTAGACTTGAGAGAGAGAGTTAGTGTGTGACAAAATGTTGAGTGATGGACAGAATTAGGCTGAGAGTGAGATGAGATTGATAGAGGATGTATAGATCTATATAGTTTAGACTAGAGATAATTAGTGTAGACATAATTGATATTGATATTGATGAGAGAAGTGAGTTTGAGATATAGTGATTTGGGATATCTTATATATAGGGAGAGATTAGGATAAGAGTAGAGTCAGATATTCAGATGTGTATATGTATATATGAGGTTAGTAGATAGAGTAGTTAAAGAGATAGTGAGAGAGATGATAAGATATTTGTTATAGAGATATGACAATTAGATAGATATAGTATTACTTATTTAGAGATAGATAGATGAGTATGTTGATAGAGAGTGTGTGTGGAGGTGATAGAGATACTAATTTATTTAGTTAGTGAGTGAGAGTTGATTATAGAGAGTATTGATATAGTTTGATTTATATATAATTGGAGAGAGAGATAGATAGAGAGTTGGGGGGGGGTGGGGGTGGGTTGATAAATAGAGTGATAGATATGTGATAGAGAAGTGAGAGAGATATAGATATTTATATAGAGTTTGTGTTTGATATATAGATTATATAGTTCTGGGGGTATTGTGAGTTTGATATATAGATAGATATAGTTATATATGATAGATATATAGAGAGATATAGTTTAGATAGAGACATATAGAGATGAGAAGTTCATAGATAGATATAGATTTAGTAGGTATAGATATAGATTATATAGATACAAATATATAGAGTTATTTATAGATATTTTATTATATATATATTTAGATATAGAGATAGATTTATATTTGTTGACACCCACACACACACACACACTCACACCCACCACCACACACTCCCACACACACAACGACACACACACGCACACACCGACACACATAAGATATATAATTGTATTAGATATTATATATAGTGATATATAGTTAGATATATCGATCTAGGTATACACTCACACACACACGACACTCACTCACACAGACAAACACACACACACACTCATCACACACATATATTATTTTTTATGATATATATAGTTTATATTATATATATATATATATTTAGATATATATATATCTAGATAGAGTATATTATATATATGTATATATATATATATATATATAATTTATATATATATATATATATATATTTTTAATATATATATATAATATATTATATATATATATATATATATATATATATTATATTAAAAAATTTTATATATAAATTATTAATATATAAATATATATATAATATATATATTATATATATTAATTTATATATTTTATATATATATAATATATACTTTCTATTTTTATATATATAATATATAAATATATATATATAATTTTTATTATAATCATCTATATCAATTAATAAATTTATATATATATATATATATATTTATATATAATATATATATATATTATATATA
>NW_028234897.1:10000-12500 GCF_977035675.1 Penaeus japonicus | reverse complement strand
TAGTAGAGAGAGAGAGATAGAGGAGTGAGAGAGATGTGATAGAGTGTGAGAGTGAAGTCAGAGTAGTGAGTGTGGTGTTTAGTGAGTGAGAGTTTGAGATAGGAGGAGTGGTCATTGATAGATTGTGTGAGAGAGTGTTGAGATTAGAGTGAGAGAGAGAGAGTAGATAGAGATAGTTAGGGCTAGTTAGGGTGTTGTGTGTTTGTGATGGGTTATGTGTTTTGGAGTGTGAGGAGGTGTGTGTGTGAGTGGCTGTCGGTGGGTGTGTGTGGGTGAGTTGTGTGTGCGTTGGGAGTGAGAGAGTGTGTGTGTGAGTGTGTGTGTGTGAGTGTGCTGTGGGTGTGTATGTGGGTGAGAGTGATGGTTGGTGTGTGTGAGTGTGTTTGGGTGTGGTGGTGTGTGTGATGTGTGTGTGTGTGTGTGTCGTGTGTGTGTGTTGGTGTGTGAGAGGGTGTGTGGGTGACTAGTGGTGGGGAGTGAGAGTGTGTGTGTGTGAGTGGTGTGAGAGATTGTTTGAGTGTGTGTGTGTGTGTGAGTGTGGGTTGTTCTGTGTGGGAGTGTGGGTGTGTGAGTGTCTGGGTGTGAGTGTGTGTGGTGTGTATGTGTATGTGTGAGTGGGAGAGGTGACAGTGTGGTGTTTGAGAGTGTGAGGAGTGTGTGGTGATTGAGTGTGACTGTGAGGTGAGTGTGAGTGTGTGAGTTTGTGTGAGAGTGTGTGATGAGTGTTGGGGTGTGGGAGTATGAGTGTATAGTTTGGGATTGTGTGGGTGTGTGAGTAAGTGTGGGGGATAGTGTGTGGGAAGAGAGCGAGAGAGTGGGAGTCAGTGGAGAAGAAGTGAGATTGAGTGTGTGTTTGTGTGTGAGGAGGCAGTGATGGGAGAGGAGTGGGAGTGAGTGTGAGGAGAGTGTTAGAGATTGTGTTCGTGTGGAGAGTGGTGAGGGAGATATAGGAGGGTTGTGTTTGGGATTGAGGTGAGTGAGATGGTGAGTGTTAGAGGAGTGTGAGAGTAAGAGGATAGTGTGTGTGAGTGTGAGAGTTAGAGTGAGTGATGATTAGTGATTGTCCTGAGAAGTTTGTGAGACAGTGTGTGAGGTGAGAAGAGAGGAGATAGAGTGTGATGTTTTGAGAGGAGTGAGATAGATATTTAGAGAGTGAGAGTTTATGTGATAAGTGAGAGAGAGAGTAGGATAGATTTATAAGTGATAAGTATTTATTATTTATTTATTTATATATATATAGAGATGATAGAGATATATAGTGGTGGGAGTTAGTTATAAGAGTATATGTAGAGATTGTATATAGATTTAGATACAGCTGTTATAGATATATTGTTAGATTTTGATATATTTAGAGATATTTATTATATATATATAGTTTATAAATATATATATGAGAGATATAGTATATTTAATATAATATTATATATTTTATATTGATAGATTGATATATATTTATATATATATATAATATATTACATATAGGCATATATAAGAGTTTGGATTAGTGTGCTGTGAGTGGTGTGTGTTGGAGTGTGTGAGCCGCAGGTGTGGTGTGTGTGTGGTGTATGTGTGTGGGTTTGGTTTGGGTGTGTGTGTGTTGTGTGTGTATGTGTGGGTGTGGTGGGTGTGTTTGAGTTTTTGTGTGTGTGTGTGTGTGTGTGTGAGTGTTTTTTATATTACGCGCGAAGAAGATGTGTGCATCCCACATAAGAAGATTTTGGTGTGAGTGTGTGTAGATATGTTCTAGTTGTGTTCGCGCTCGCTCGACGCGTGTGATGAGTGTGGTATGTGTGTGTGTGATATCGCTCGTCGCTCGCTCATATATTTATATAGATATTTATGATTTATGATTTAGAGATATAGTCTAAGATGTATTTAAGAGTTTATATTATTAATATATATATATTATATATATTTATTTATATTTATATATATTTACTATAATATCATATGTATATTTATTTATTCTTGTGCTTGTTTATCGTGATTGAGTTTTTTTCTTTTTAGTGCAGAGAAGATTTAGAGTTTAGACAGAGATAGCTATTTATATATATTTTAAGACATATATATATAAATATATGTTAAATATGTATATTTTATTTTATATATATATATATATATATATATATATTATATATATATACTAATATAACCATAATATACATATATGCATTTATATATATTTATTTAATTTATACATATATATTTAAATATTATTTTATATAGTATCATATATAGACCCATATCATATTTTATATATATATAGATATATATTTTTTTCGTATATTTTGAGAGTGATAGTGTGTGCTTTGTTTGGGTTGAGTGTGTGTGTGTCGGGTTGATGTGTGTGAGTGGTGTGTGTGTGTTTGGGTGTGGCTGTTGTGTGTGTGTTAGGTGTGTGTGTGTTTGGGGTGAGTGTGTGTTTGTGTGTGGGTATGTGTGTGTGGGTGGGGGTGGGGGTATGTGTGTGTGTGTGTGGGTCGTTAGTGTGTGTGTGTGT
>NW_028234896.1:0-6102 GCF_977035675.1 Penaeus japonicus | reverse complement strand
ATATAAAATATATATATGATATATTTATATCATTATATTATATATATATATATATATATATCTTAATATAATATATATATGTTATATATACATATATAATATTTATATATATATCTATATATAAGATTTATCATTTTTATGAATTTCTATATCATAATAATATCTATTTATATATATATATATATAAATTTTACAATTATTTTATATATGTATGTATAGATATATTCATTAAAATCTATATATATAAATATATATAGATATATGTAATATATATATATTGATATATATATATATCTATAGATATATAATATATATATATATGTCTGTGTGTGTGTGTGTGTGTGTGTGTCTGTCTGGTGCGTGATGTGTAGTATGTGTGTGGTGTGTGTGTGTGTTGAAAACACGCAAAAAAAACAGGTTTCGTAAATGTGTTGTATGAGAAATATCGAGTAAGAAAGAAAAAGAATACACACAGAATAATATGTTGAAAAAACGTTGGGCCTACAGTTCGATATATATATATATATTATTATATAGTATATATATTAGAAGATAGCTATATTTATATATATATTTTTACTATAATACATATATTCTGAATTATGTAGTGTATGGTATGTATTTACATATATATAGATATTTTTACTAGTTTAGATATTTATATATATATATATATATATTATATATGCACATAAACTATATGTACATAAATATATGTATGTATTTACATATCCCACAGCGTAGATATATGTTAGTTATTTATATTTATATATATATATTAGTTATATTAAATAAAAAAAAAAAATATATATATATGTATGTATCTGTATATATATTCATATTTATATGGACATACTACACAACACAAACATCAACACAAATCCACCACAACTATTACGTAGATGGATGTATGTATATATATATCTATATATACATTATAAATATATATATATCTTAAAGATATGGATTCCATACTTATTTATTTACGATCTATATGTAAAAATTTTATTAAATTACATATTTATAAAGTTGTGTTATGGTATATGTCTATATATATATATATATATATATATATATATATATATACATATATATCAGTACTAACCAGTTTTACATTTTTTGTTAGGTAAGATCTGTAGATGTTCTTTTATTCACACATGTGTGTGTGTGTGTAATTATATATATATATTATATAAGAGATATATATATATATACATTATTATATTTTATCAATATTGTATATATATCTATAAATCTGGTATTTAATTATATATATATATAATATATATATTTATATATGTAAATATGAAATATAATATATTTATCTATATATTATATTTATATACTATGTAGATATATAAATGAGAGAGAGAGAGAGAGAGATCGCTGTCATCGCTCATATAACTCACAAAAATATCCCCACCCCCCCACCCCCCCCCCCCCCCCCACCCACCCAATCTATATAAAATCAACTCAATCACAAACTCAAATATCTATACTATATAATATAAAACCAAATTTAAATTTCTATTATATATCTTCAATATATATATATCTATAACTATATATGCACAAACAACAACTATAAATTGATAGCTATAGAAAGCTCGCAGATAACACATAACTTCTACATATATTATACATAATATTATATTTCTATATTTATATTACTATATATTATAATCTATTAAATCTCGATATATATTATCTTTCCATATTATATATAAATAAATTATATATTTATATATAAATATATATATACCAGATCAATGTATGTATATTTACTAAATCAATAAATAAAATGAATTAATATATATATATATATATATATACATTAAATATTCTATCATATCTCTAATCCACACACACGCTGTGTGTGTGTATTCTGTGTGTGTCGGAATGGGTGATTTGTGTTTGTGTGATTATGTCTGTGTTGTACGTAAATCTTATATATATATATAATATATATTATATATATCTATATATCTATATATATTGTCTATATTATTATTATTTATCACTTTATATATTATTTAAACAATGCAACCACCACACTATATGTATCTATATGTATATCTATCATCTATATATAATATTATCTATATATTATATTTATATATTATAGATTATATGTGTGTGTGTGTGTGTGTTTTGTGTGTTGTGTGTGTGTGAGTTGAGTGTGCCTATACATATATATATTATATTATAATATTACTTTAATATATATATTATATATATAAATATATATATACATATGTATATATATGTGCATCTATATATATCTCTTAGATATATATATATATATCTATATATATAGATATATATCTATATATAATGTGCATATATTATATTATATCTCTATATATTCTCTATATATATATTATGTGCTTATTTATATATATATTATATATATATATATATATATATATATATCTATATATATATATTATATATCTTATCATATTATATATGATACTACACACCACAACCACCACAATACAACAAACACACATATATATAATCAATAAATATATATCTATATCTATATATATTAATTATATATACAAATATATATATATCTATCTATCAGAATATAAAAATATATTGTATCTATCTATATACACCACAGAATACATATGTATATATATGTCTATCAATATCTATCAATATATAAATATATATATATATATTATATATATATAGATATTAGCTCTGTACTTATATATAGATATATACTCTATATTTCTTTAATTTAATTATATAATATATTTATTTATTTATTTACTTAATATTATATATATTATCTATATTATATATATATTATTTATATATATTATATATATATAAACCTATAAATATGCATACACACCGTTCTTAACCGTATTTCTCCTATTGGTAATGCGGTTTGAGTGCGTAATTTTCTGCAATTTATATCATATCATGAATAGATTTTCAAATGATACGAATATCTTTCAGGGGCCCTTGACACGAACCATTGCTTCGGGGAGTGATCCATTCAGTCAACTTTTCACTATTTGTTTATACTGTAGATGAATATACAATATCACAATTAAACAATATATGTCATAGTATTGATATTGCCTTGAGTAATGTTAATTTTTGGTTAGGGCAGCTTCTTCAATTAATCCTTCCGAAAAAAAAAATATATTCAATACATTTGTACATTTAAATATATGGTTTATATATATATATATATATTTATATATATATATAATATATATATTATATAATATATATATCTATAATCTATCTTATATCTCTATAACATATTATATATATATCTACATATATATATGTAGATATATAAATATGTTTTATATTCATATATATGTGTGTGTGTGTGGTGCTGTTGTGTGTGTGTGTGTGTGTGGTGTGTGTGGTGAATGTGTGTGTGTGTGTGGGTGAGTGTGCTTTTGAATATGGCACATCGTGTGGCCGTTTGTCTCTATAGATATTGTCTTTGTGCGTCGGAAGTGTTCGTATGTATGTCTAGTGAGCGGTCGGAGCAAAGTTTATCCTATGATAACGCTTCGGTTTCTCGCTGTCACTTGTCGCGAGTTCTGGGCGGTGATACTATCAGTTTCTCGGTAAAGGCTGTAATTTTTATCCGCTAGTAATTTCTTACTCGAGGAATAGTATATTTATGTATATATATATATATAATATATATATATATAATATAATATACTATAATATAAATATAGTTATATACATATAAATTATACATAAATATATATATATATATAGATATAAAATAGAGATATATACATATATAAAATACATAGATATCTATATATTATATATTTTATATATATATATATTATAAGCGGTGTGGTGTGTGTGTGTGTGTGTGATAGTGTTATGTGTGTGTATGTGTGTGTGTAGACACACACACACACAAATGTATATATATATATATAGATTTATTATATGTGTGTGTATGTGCGTTGTGTTGTACACACACACACACACACATTTGTATATATATATATATTATATATATATATATATATATATATATATATATCACTTATGTCTGTATCTACATATATACAAAAAAGAAGAAAAAAAAAAGGAAATATATATATATATATATATATATAGATATATATAATTTATATATATATGTTGTGTGAGTGTGCTGTTGTGTGTGTGTAACATACGTAATACTACCTACATACACAAACACACACACATAAATATATACATACATAACTATGTATAATATACTATATAATATCGTATACATGTGCATATATTGTTTATACATAAATTGTATATATATATATAATATATATATATATCTATATATACTATATATAAATATGTGTGTGTGTGTGTTGTGAGTCGTGTGTGTGTTTGTGTGTATTACTAAACATCTACATATGTATATATATTATAATAATATCTATATTATTATCTATCTATATATATATATATATATACATACATATTAATATATATATGTATATGTATATATATGTATATATATAAATATATATATATATATATATATATATATACACATATATATATATATACACACACACACATGTATATGTATCTCAGCGAGTGTTTTCCTTTCGAGAAACTTTATCAGGAAGAATAACACCAGCGCTGCTACAAACATCATCTTTATTTCTCTGACGTTTCGAAATTTACTAACTTCATCATTAGTGCTAAAAATAGACAAAAAAGAACCGTTAATACAAAGCAGATTACCTTAAAACAGTTTAATATAACAATGGTTCAAACTAGCAAAAAGGCTAAATAAAAGATAAACATTACTAAAAAGTAGTTAACAACGTAAAATAGTTGAATGACACTTATAGAAATGGTGATTAATAAGAATGATAAAAGGTTAACGAGAAATATCAAACAAAATAATTAATAAAAGCGAGTTATACACAGAAAAAAACACACACACTAACTAAAATGATTACAAAACACAAGACCAATAAAAGAGAAATCTTACAGTGAAAAAAATCTGGAATCACTGGGTGTGTAATGGGATGGCAGTAGTTATGTTGTTAAGCTCTGGCTTCATCCTCGAGATAAACAGTGCTTCCAAGATGATGAGGTTGAGTTTGTGTTAGGAAGAAGTTAGAATTTGGAAATCATTTTGCGTGAGTGGATGTCCAGTGGACTGCAGTGTTTATTGATGGCAGAGGTGATGGAGAACTTAGTTGAATACCAGTACGGTACGATTTTCTTTTGTCTAGATACGGTGCTGTAGGGACGTGTGGTGTACCCACTTATCGAGAGTTACATCTCGAAACATTTGATTGATATACGACACATAATTTAGAGCAACGGGCAAGGTTACGTTTTGTGAAAAAAGAACGCATCGTATGTGTGTCCTTACGCTAAATTAAAATCTATATTAAATCATGGTATTCAACTTCGTCTTAGACTTTACATCACAGCCACCCTGTTAAGTCTTGACATCCAAATTGCTCGTAGATTGATTTCCAATGGCCTTAATTGTATTGGGAAGCTAACACGGAAAAAGGTTACCCACATAAAGGAACGCATAAAAAGAAGAAACTCTTCAACCTGGCATTGACATTACCAAAAAAGTCAAAACATGAAATTTTCATTATCAACTTTCAGTAAAGGTAAGCTAACCCAAGAGGAAAGTGGAAACTCCTTGCCCTGGGGCTTGATTTTAGTTTTCCTACTGTGGATTTAAAAAAATAAAAATTCTTTTGGGTTGAATGACTTTGCACGACTAGCAACTTTGGACGTTATATGGTAATGATACGCTCCACTCTATCTTATTTATATTATTTCTGCAATTGCTAAAAATGCCTCCCGCAATTTTGCTATGAAGGGGCTCTAATCGAGAGACCAATGATCATCAACTTAACTTTTTAAACGAACTTGGGAAGAGATGATAACTTACTCATCACAAAACCAGGACAAGGCGGAGGGGGCCTTGTGATCTGAACAGAAGGAATATAAGCTCCCAAAACTAAGGCTGTTTAAGCATGACGAACTAAGTTAAAATATGCAGACGAACATGGCTTCCATATTTTCAAACACTCGAAGACCACTGACCCGATCCTCCGCCACATAAAT
>NW_028234895.1:0-2500 GCF_977035675.1 Penaeus japonicus | reverse complement strand
GTTTCTCTCTCTTTCTCTCTGTCTCCCCCCCCCCTCTCTGTCTCTCTCTCTCCTTCTCTCTCTCTTCTGTCTCCTTCTGTCTCTCTCTTTCGCTATCTCTCTCTCCCTCCTTCTCTCTCTCTCTCTCTCTCTCTCTCTCCTTCTCTCTCTCTCTCTCTCTCTCTCTCTCTCTCTTCTCTCTCTCTCTCTCTCTTTCTCTCTCTTTCTCCCTCTCTCTCTTTCATCAAAGCCTCCCATATTTTCGATAACTTAGCGCATGCAAGCTTCATTGAGCACCATTAGGATGTTGCAGACGGAATTAATGCACCATACGGTCTCAGCAGCATCTTGCAAGCTTCATTTCCGGGGAGAACAGACCAAGAGAATTATGAGTTGCTTTCCGTTGCAAATATTCAATTGCTGATATTTCTTGTCTGATGAATTAGATGTTTTATTCGATATACATTTTCCAGTGTCATAGGGATGGATTATGGAGTTATAGGAAGTAAGGAAGGAATGGCATCAATGAATTGCAATCAAGGACCAGAATCTTTTCATATATGATAGGTTTTCGTTAATCGAATTTATTGTTTATTTTGGGTTTCTTGACTTCTTTTTTCATATCATCTTCAACATCTTAATCGTAATTATCTTCGTCGTTCTCAAACCCCCTTTTAATCATTGTTGTTATTTTGTAAAATGAAACATTAGAATCACTCTCATCCTAAATTCACTTGTTTCATAGTTAATGCACGATGCTGTTCTATTTCCTTTGTGGATTAGTTTTCCCTTTGTATCTAGGGCTTCTGCAAGACATGCAATTGCAATAATGTGATTAGAAGCCGCCTCAGTTGTGATCAACTTACACAAATGACAGTTTTGAATGCCTAGGTTCGGGAAGCGGTTCTGCGTTCATTTGTGTTTGATGTGATGGTTGTATTGATGATAATCATAACAGAAAAGTGACAATAAAAAGGATAATGGTTATGATGTGCGTATATATATATATATATGTGTGTGTGTGTGTGTGTGTGTGTGTGTGTGTGTGTGTGTGTAGGTGTGTTAGTGTGTGTGTGTGTGTGTGTAATATATATATATATATATATATATATATATATATATATATATATATATATATATATATATATGAATAATAGATGTACAAACATGTGACTTAAAAGGTTACTCAAGCATGAAAATTATCAAAATCCACCAAAAAAGGGCCACTTGTCTCTTCCTTCCTTCTGGTAACATGGAAGCGTAAACACCTATATCCACACACACACACACACACACTCGCGCGCGCGCGCGCGCTCGCGCGCGCGCGCGCGCGCGCACTCAAAAACACAAGCGGTGTCAGCTGTCTGAAAGACGAGAAGGTCACCCCAATAACATACCCAAACGCTTTTACTCACTAACTTGATATCCAACTCGACACAGAGTTGTAAAACGTGGTATTTGTGCGAACAGCAACCAATATCAAGATTAGATCTGTATTGGTTTATCGTCTAGAAACACTTTATGAAATCGTTCTTGATCCAAAAATTCCAAAAAACTGAAATTCTGTTTTTTTCGGATGACTTTATGGCAACATTGGTCTTGCTGCGCACCTGGGGGCAATTGCAACGTCAGAGCCATTGCTCGGAACCCTTCCTCCGAGAGCGCGCGGCGAGGCCCTTTCTATCTAGGCTCTACGGAGGCGCGAGAAAGGGCTAACCAATTGCATTAATGTTGAAGCACAAGTGCAAATCTCCTCTGCCAGATCTGAATAGATTGTTGTAATTTCAAGTCCTATGGGGTTAGATATTTCAGGAAATTATGATGAAGTACATTTAGAACCAAGGCAATATGTAAGATGATATCTGTGATGTAAGAATTATACATCCCCGCTCTCTCTCTCTCTCTCTCTCTCTCTCTCTCTCTTTATATATATATTATATATATATATGTATATATATAATATATATAATAGTATATAGATATATAATATATATATATATATGTATATAATGTATATAAGAGCGATCGAGATATATATATATATATATCATATATATATTATATATATAATATATATATAATAAATATATAATATATATTCTATATATATGTGTGTGTGTGTGTGTGGTGTGTGTGTGTGAGTGTTTGTGAGTGTGTGTGTGTAGTGTGTGTTAAAAAACTATAAATCAAATCAATATAACATAAACTCCATCACTAAAAATCCTAAATCTAAACCCACACACACCCACACACCCACAACGACACCCACACAACACACACCATCTATCAAATAAACAATATCAAAAACAATCTCTAATCTAATAAATGAAATAACTATTAACAACATATCCCTTCTACCATAAAAATATATATATATATATAAATATATAACTATAACTCTAAATCTTATATACATATATACATATATATATATAATAAAAATATATAACACAAACATATAATAAATATATCTCTATATCAATATATATATATATTTGTGGGGTATGTATAAAAATATATA
>NW_028234894.1:0-4811 GCF_977035675.1 Penaeus japonicus | reverse complement strand
TCTCATCAGACACCTATTCTGCCAACTGCAATCCAGACCCGAGCAACGTTTGTGCAACATGTTTGGGGGGGGGGGGGGGGGTACGTGATTGAATATAGCCAGGAGTTAGGATTCATTTCCCAGTCAGATGCTTTTGTATTGAAATATCTTTATGACATATTTATGCATAGTATTTTGAATGCATTTACCTCATTTCCTGGTTTAATAAGTGTAAGTGATGGATAAGGTGACTGATTCTACTTCACACAAGGCATGGTATCGTCAGTAATGTTTACATATATATATATAATATATATATTATATTATATCTATAATATATACGATAGATAGATAGATAGATAGATATACATATTATTATGCACACACACACCCACACACACACACACACACGCATATTATTTATATATATATATATATATATATATATATATATATATATATATATATCTATTATATATATGTGTGTGTGTGTGTTGTGTGTGTTGTGTGTTGTGTTGTGTTGTATGTGTGTGTGTGTATATATGTATATTATTATATATATATATATATATATATATATATTATAATATATATATATAACATATAAAATCTATATAAATATTGTTTAGAGGTGAGCCATACCATGTGTACATACATATGTGCAATCAGTATAGTTATCCCGGATCCCCATGAAAGCGGCGCCATAGACATACAGTAAAGAGAGAGGAAAAAGGTAAACATGTTTTCACTTTCAGAACAACGGAAAAGCGTTATTTGGAATCAAGAATGCTCTTCTTCGTTCCAAAGAACAGCAAAGAGAAACAGGTATTCCGAATTGCCGAACCTCCGAAAAAGAACACAAAAGAGGTCTCTTAAAAGCCCTCCTAAGCCCTTTTCCGCGCCCAACAAGCAAGCAGCCTTTTGCTTTAAGGCGTTGGGGGGGGTTGCCATTCTGCCTGCAGCAGATGGACGGCACATCACGAATCCCGTCGGCGCCTCCTCACGGGCCCATGCCACGCGCGCCGCACTCAGCGTGGGGGAGGAATTGGGAGAGCGGAAAAAAATGGACCCGTTTGATTGGTTCTCATCCTAAATCACGGCGAGGGCAACCGGATTTTTTGTTGTTTCAGTTCGGGATTAGATTTCTTATTTGGCTCGACCCTCCTCCTTTGGAGTGCGATTGTGCGATTGGCCTGCACGTTGTATATCGCTATTTTTAGTGAAAGATGGCGTCAGTCTCGGAATTTTGTGGGGGGTTTGATTGTGAGAGTGAGGGTTTGTGAGTGAGAGGGAGTGTGTGTGTGATGTGTGAGGGGAGGTATGGAGGCTGGTGGGCTTGTTTGAGTACTGTGTGTTTAATGGTGATTGTGGCTCTAATCACACCTCATCTAATACACACATCTCTCCACTCTCATACTCTCTATATCTCTCCGGTATCTACTCAACAATGAAGATTATGGTTTAAAGTGGGTGGGGGAGTGTGTGTTGAGTCTTGAGAGTGCGTGAGTGTGAGGTAGTGTGTGTAGGGTTTGTGGAGTGCTGGAGTGCGTGGGTGGGGGGGGATCCGTGCGAGGAGCTGCCTCGCGGGCCAGCGCTCGCTCGTCGCACGCGCGCCTCTCGATCGCGCTCTCTCTCTGTCTCTCTCTCTCTCTCTCTCTTTCTCTGTCTCTCTTTATTTATATATCTATATATATATATATCTATATCTTTATATTATTATATATATATATATTTTTATATAATATATCTATATATGTTTATATATATATATATATATATATATTTATTATAATATATATATATATATATATATTTGCATTACACAACACACACACACACACACAAACCACACACACACACTCACACATTTATATATATTATATATATATATATATATATATAGATATTATATATATATATCTATATATTTGTTCGATATATATACATAATATATTTTTATATATATATGTAGTATTTTAATTATTGTATATATTACATATATATATGTACAAAATTTTATATATATAAAACCTTTTTACATATATGTATATATGTACGTTTTTTATTACATTAAACATATTATTTTAAAAATTTTATTTTTAAAATTATATATATAATTATATTATAAAAAAAATATATATATTATGTGTGTTTTTTTTGGTTTATGTTTAGTGTGTGGTGGTGTTTTGTGTTTTGCGCGCAGTAACGTATTTAATATAAAAATTACAATGTTTTGTGGGTATTATATTATTTAAAATTTATTTAAATTATAAAATATAATATATTTTATAAAAATATATAAGACGAGAGAGGAGAGAAAAGGGGAGGGAGAGAGAGAGGGGAGAGGGGGGGGGGGGGGGGGGGAGTGAGAGAGAGGAGATAGTGGAAAAGAGAGACCAGGGGAGGGGGGGAGAAGAGAGAGAGGGGGAGGGGGGGGGAGTGGGAGGAGGGGAGAGAGAGAGAGGGAAAAGGGGAAGAAGAGAGGGGGGGGAGAGAGGGGGAGAGAGAGAGGGGTGAGGATGTTTTGAAATGTATGCAGATGTTTGTATGTATGGTTGTGTGTGTGATATAAATAAACCGAAGTATTTTTTAAAAATTATTTATTTTAGTTGTATTTGAGGCATGAGCCTCTAATCACAAAATATACAATACACAAGATTTGTTTTAGTTTAGCTCACCAGGCCATCTCATTATTAAAACTTTTACCTTCATGAATTATTTACTCGTGAAGAAAAAAACTGCGTAATGACGTTGAAAATAAGCCAGAGTAATTATATGTTGATTACTTGACTTATACCAATTTTTGCGACGGTAGTTTGAATTGTAATATTAGAGTACGAGATAATCCTTTTCTCGTTGCATAGGTTATTTGCAACACATGAAAGCTTAGCAACAAAGTGCGTGAATTACACTTTCATTGTGTATAATAACTTTAGAAGAACAAGAGAAAGATAATTTGTGGACATAACAAATGGGCGTTTATATGCAGGTGCTTATGTACACGCCTGTCTGTAGACGCATACGTACACAGATGTACACATGTACGGTTATATGTGCGTTTATAGATATATAGATAGATATAGTTACGCGTGTGTGTGTTTGTGTACGTGTTTGTGTGTGTGTATGTGAGTGTCTGTGTGTGTGTGTGTGTGTGTATGAGTATGTGTGTGTGTGTGTGTATGTGTGTGTAGACAACAATTACCTTCTACCTTGCACATCTCCAAAATCATTTTGCTTACTTCACTATAATTGTATCTGTACATTACAAAATATATAGCAAATAGCAAATAAAATTATTCAACATAAAAATTCTATAAATCATCATAATTGTGCTTGTACACTGAAATAAATTTTGCAAACATCTAACGAGATTATTTAAGACAATCACAAGACGCAAACTCAGCCTCCGAATTTTCTTTTATCCTTAAATATCTCCCATTATATAAGCCATATCTTTCGAAGGGAACTGATGCCCATCACTATCTGTGGTAACACTAACGCCATTTGGGTGGTGCTAGAAAGAAATGAGGAACAGGAAGGGAAGAGAGGGAAGGAGAGAGAGAGAGGGAAGGAGAGGAAAAGAGAGAGAGAGAGAGAGAGAGAGAAAAGGGACAGGTGGAAGGCTCAAGAGAGAAAAGGAAAAAAAATACAAGAAAAGAAGAAACGGAAGGAGAGACACGGAAAATATATGTGTACTGGAAGTTCTTTTCACATGTACGATTAACTAAAAAGATTGCTTTTCATTCTCAAGAATATACTTCCATATGGTATTATTTTCCTTTTTTTCTAGTTGATATGAACGTAGTATAAAGATATATAGTCTATGTTATCCGTTGGGTTTAGGGGTTCCTCTAACTCACAGTAAAGTGCAGTAACTTTGAAATGTAATAATAATAGATTTCAAAAATAAATTTCAAAAAAATATTTGATGATGTTGCACATTCTCCGAGGTAAATAAATGTTCTGCATTCACGTGATCGACATAAGTTAATTTCCTAAGAATTTCAAGATCCCTACATCGGGAGGCGTATTCCTCGCATGACACATTCTAATGAAGAAGGCAATGCACTGTTCTTAAAGGAATAATGTGAGGAAATGGTTTAAAAGTTGCCAATTTAGCGCACTATTTCGATACTCGCACGATAAATGTGAGCATTACTTGGGTCATTTCTCAACTATATAAACACTCGAATGGGGTGAGAGGGGGGGGGGGTGACTCGTTGACAGAGACTTTGAGAAGCTATTTTGTTTCCGATGTAGTGAGTTGACTTTGACTTTGGTTGTTCTGAAGGCTTTTTAGTGATGCGTGTATTATGATAAACTTGGCTGTACTCTTGGCAGGGACGCTTACGAACACTATCTAATTCTTATAAAAAAAAAAAAAATAGTGTCATGTTGAGTATTGAGACTGCACTGATTTTTTTTTAAGTTGATTTGAGCAAAAATGATAATACTGACTAGGATATCTATAGCATATGTAAATTGTCCATTATGTCATAATGCATCGCTGGCTGTTCCTAAGAACACACACACACTCACACACACACAAATATATATTTATTTTTATCGGTATTTATGTACATACTTTTTATATGTATATATATATAATTATGTATATATATATAATTATGTATATATATAGATAGATAGATAGATATAGATATATATATGTATGTATATATGTATATTAGAGGTAATATATATATGATTTATACTTCTATATATTATATTATATATTCAAACACCACACTTTCATCTTTTTTTTATCAATTCTTTCATTTTTTGCAGACTTTATAGTATTTTTTCAAGCGGAATGAAAAATACAACCACTG
>NW_028234892.1:0-2700 GCF_977035675.1 Penaeus japonicus | reverse complement strand
ATATAAGGATCTATTAAACGGAAAAGCAGAGAGAAGCACCATCTTCCCATCTCTCTCTCACAACCATACCCTCCTCTTCCCCCCACCCCCCCCTCCTTCCGCCCCTTACCATCCCACCCTCTTCAATCTCATGCCATTTCCTGCTTCCGTTACCTCGATTTCCTAATGTCGCCTTTATCTTCTATTCCTTACTTCCTCCCCTCGTCTCTGACTTACATTCTTATATCTCTTCTCTTCCTACTCAATTTACTCTTCCACTTTCTTATCTTCCTATTCCTCTTCTACTACTTTCTCTTCCCTCTCCTCCCTCCCGCTTACCACTCATCGCATCCTTTTTGACACACCAACAATCACGATTGCAGGACAGGTGCAGTGCAACACTACAATTCTGAAATTTTGGGAAAAAAATGCCAGAATCAATTGGGTTTAAAAAGCGTTGAGGGTTGAGTATATCTTTCATCATATTCTTGTTATCTGTAATTGCACCGTTATATCTATCATGATAAATCACATACATAAGCACCAAATTGATATCCACATTAAATTCGTAATATCATTATGTCTTCCTACTCGATATATCAAGGTATTCTCATCAAACACCATTACATCAAATTTCACACTTCACTTTTTATGTTGCTAGTTTTATATGTCGGTTAAATTATGTACACGCAACCCCCCCCCCCCCTGGCATTTGCAAACTGCGGCGCGTGACCTTTTCCACCAAATACATTCATTGACATGTTAGACGAGGTATTGCGTCTAAAGCTCAAAGCGAAATGGGCAAATAATAACTAATTATGCACTTGTAAGTCTGGTATTGTTTCAAGATACGGAGGACAAGAAATATAATTTTTGGAATTTTGGGTAACCTAAAGGGTATCTTGGTAACTGGGCGAACACCGAACTCAAAGGACCAAATAACCTCTCAGAGATTTTCATTACTCAGTTTCTTAGAATCCCTTTGCAAAAATAACTTCAAATTGCTATAATCTATCTATTCACAAATCTTCATATTTTCTTTAACAATAATTATAAAATTTGTAAATGAACTTTAAAGTGAATTGTAGTTACCACAACGATATTAATTATTCCTTTGCCAAATGGAAATTTCCCCCTTTTCTCCCCCTCTCCATTACCCCCCTTTTTTCTCTTTTTACCTCTTTTTTCCCATCCACTTTTCTCTTTACATCCCCCTTTCTCTCATTTTACTCCAGATCTGACACTTTTGCTGGAATAATTTCCCCTTTCCCTTTCCCCCCTCCTTCCCCCCCCCCTACCCCCTTTTACTACCCCCACAACCCCTCCCCCCTATCCTAAAACCCCCCCCATTATTTCCACCCCCTCTTACCTCCCCTCCCTACCGCCTCTTCCACCCCCTTCCCCCCTTCCCTTTAAACCCCTATTCCCCCCTACCTCTTTACCCTCCCCCCCCTTTCCACCCCTCCTCCTCCTCCCTCCCCTCCCCCTTTCCTTTCCTCCTCCTCCTCCTCTTCTCAATCGCCTTGTAATGATGAAATTTTTTCCCTTGACGAGCGTCGGAGGGGGGGGATCAATATCAAGTCTTACGGCTGCAGCCCCCCCCCCCCTCCCTTTCCTCCTAACCCTATCATTCTCCTCTTTCTCCGAATCCCTTCCCTCCCCCCCTCCTTCCCCTCCTCTTCTTCCCTCCCCCTTCCTCTTCTCCTCCTCTTTTTCCCCCTCTTCGCCCTTTTTCCCCTTCCCCCTTCCCCCTCCCCCTTCCCCCAAAACCCTCCCCTTCCCCTTTCACCCCCCTATCCTTCCTTCCTTCCCCTGTCCCCCTTCTCTTTCCCCGCCCTTCCTCTCCTTGCCCTTTTCCTACCCTTTCCCCTTCTCTCTTCTACTCCCCTTCCCCTCTCCCCCTTTCCCCCTACCCCCCCCCTCCCCTCCCATACCCCCCCCCCCCTCCCCAAAACCCACCACAACACAACACTACTTAGGACGCTCGGCAGGGGTAAAGTTTAGACCAATGGCTCATGTGTCATAAGGTGAAGGGGAGAAGAAGAAGAAGGGAAAAGGGGGGAAGGTGATGGAAGAAGGTAAAGAGGATGGGGAAAAAAAATGGGGGATGGGGGTAAAGTGGTGGAGGGATGGGGGGGGGGGGGGAGGGAAAGAAGAGAGAGAGAGAGAGAGAGGAGTGAGAGAGGGGGAGAGGGAGAGGGGGGAGGGGGAGAGAGAGAGAGAGAGAAGAAAAGAGAGAGGGGGAAGGAAAGGGGAGAAAGATAGAAAAGATGATGATAAGAGAGAGAGAGATAAAGAGAGAGAGAGAGGGAGGGAGGGGAAGGGAAAAAAATTTTTTTTAATATATATATATATATATTATTAATTATGTAAATTTTTTATGTATAATAATATTTGAAAATTTTTTATATATATTTATATATTTTATATATTTATATATTTATATAAATTTTTTATGGTGTGTGTGTGGGTGTGTGTGTGTGTGGGTGTGGGTTTTGTTTGGGGGTTTTTGTTTGGGGTATGTGTGTTGTGTTGTATATTGTATAAAATATATTTTAAAATATATAAATAATAAATATATTTTTTAATTACGATATTTTTTTATTTTATATATTTTTATATTAAAAATATATTATATAAACAAAAGGGAGAGAGAGAGAGAAGAGGAGAGGAAGAAAGAGAGAGGAGAGAGGAAAAGGAGACGGAGAGGAGGGAGGGGAG
>NW_028234891.1:12500-20400 GCF_977035675.1 Penaeus japonicus | reverse complement strand
CCCCCTCCCTCTCTCTCTTTCCTGCGGTTTTCAAGCTGAATCTTCTCTCCGCCGTCAGCATAGGAGTGGGTCGGTCCGCCCCCGCGAGAGCCTCTGTACAGGAAGGGCTCGAGGGATACTTGAGACGCAACGAGTCCTTAAGGAGTTGAGAGGGGGGAGGGGGGAGGGAAGGGGTTAGAGGGGAGGGGGAGGGAATGGGGACAGGGGGGCACTAAGAAGAGGAGGAGGAGGGGGGAGGGGTGTAGTCCTGGCAAAGGGATGGGGGGGGGAGAAGAGAGAGAAGGGAGAATAGAAGAGAGGGAGGGGGAGGGGGGGTTGAGAGGGAAGGTAGGGAGGTTGGGGGTTGGAGAAATGACTGGTCGGGAGGGGTGGGGGGTGGGAGGGGGTTATGTAGAAGAGAGAGGAGAGATAGGAGAGCAAGGGGTGGGAGGTAGGGGATGGGGTACTTGAGACATCACCATCAACGCCGACGTAAATAACAACAAAAACAACAATAAAAACAAAACGAAAAAGCAGCAATAAAAACAAACAAAAACAACAAAAGAAAAACAATAAAAAACAATAAAAACAAAACAAAAACAGCAACAAAAATAAACAAAAACAGCAATAATAAAAACAAACAAAAACAACAAAAACTAAAGCAACAACAACAAGAACAGCAAGGCCTCATTATTGAATCACCTTCATGATCATCCCCATCACCTTTCTTTTTTTTTCCATTGCCTACAAAATAAAAATCATATAACCCGTCACTATGACAACCAAAGCATCACAAACAACAAAAAATCACAAAACACTAGGAAAATAAGATTTAAAAAAAATAAACGGAATGAAAACAACGCAACGAGATAAAAACAATAACATCAACATAAAGAGAGAGAGAGAGAGGGGTGGGGAGAGAAACAAAGAAAGAAAAAGAGAAAGAAAGAAAGAAAGAAAGAGAAAGAAAGAAAGAGAAAGAAAAAGAGAGAAAGACAGAGAAAGAAAGAGAAAGAGGAAGAAAGAAAGAAAAAGAAAAGGCGAGAAAGAGAGAGAAAGAGATAATGTCGGTTGACAGTAGCGCGGGGAGACTTCAATGCGCCCCGTGTCATGATCCCGCGCGGCCGCCAAGGCTAACATGCAAATGAAGCTGTTTCTTCATTATAGGAACAGTCGGCACGCACGCACGCACGCACATACACACAAGCAGGGGCGTGTGTACGAGGAATTTTATGTAAGTAGAAGCGAACATGTGAGGAAGATAATGATATTAATTGTAATAGAGTAATGGTAATTATCGTCATTTTCATTATTATCATCATCATAACAACAACAATGATAATCATGATAATAACAGTAACAGTGATAATGACAATAATAAATAATAATGATGATAATGATAATAATAACAAAAACAATAATAATGATACACACAATAATAGTAATAAAAAAATAATAATAATAATAATACATATCATTAACAATACAATCACCGTCATTAAAATAATCATCATCATTATCATAATCACAATAACAAAGAGAATAATGATAATAACACTAACACTAATAATAACAACAATAGATGAGAAATCATAATCATAACAACACTAAAAACATAACTAACAGAAGAAGAAAACATAATAATACATCTAAAAAAAAAAAAAAAAAAAAAAAAAAAAAAAAAATATATATATATAACTCATATTATATAATATATATACTATATAATATATATCATTATATATACTATATATATATATATAATATATATATGCAGCTGTTGCCATGGAAACAGTGCGAACACAATACACCATTTCCCGACGCAAGACGTTGCAACTGTGCCGTAATTTGCAACCGATGCAGTCAATGTCGTAAATGTTTTTTTGTTTTCATTGTATAAGAAAAAAAAACAGGTCAAGGTCAAGCAGACGGGGAAACTTTCAAAGTCTCTCGAAGTAAAAAAAAAAGGTCAAAGGTCAAGCTGTCTATCGAAGTACTTGAGAAACATCGAGGTTTTACGAGTAATATGAGGAAAGCTTCTTTTATCTTTTATTCCATAATATGCATATATATATATATATATATATATATATATATATATATATATATATATGTATATATATATATATAATATGTGTGTGTGTGTGTGTGTGTGTGTGTGTGTGTGTGTGTGTGTGTGTGTGTGTGTGTGTATGTATGTATGTATGTATGTATGTATATATATATTTATTTATTTATATATATTCATATGTATATATATTTATTTTCTTTATTTTTTTTCCTCCTCCCTCCTTTTCTGTTCCCCTTTATCCTTCTTTTTCGCTCTCAATTTCCTTTCCTCTCTCTCTCTCTCTCTCTCTCTCTCTCTCTCTCTCTCCACTCCTATCCCCCATTTTCTTTCCTTAAACCCCATGATTCATCTCAAAGATTACCCCCACCCAGCCCCCTCCCCACCCCCGCCCCCACTCCCACTTTCCTCTTGGCGACACCGGGCAATGGGCGGCCAGCGGGAAAGGTCAAAGGTCACGAGCGCTGATTTGTGGTTTGGTAGAAGACGGAGGAGGAGGAGGAGAAAGAGGAGAAGGAGAGGGAAGGGGAAGGGGAAGGGAAAGAGGAGGGAGGGAGGGAGGGAAAGAGGAGGGAGGGAGGGAGGGAAAGAGGAGGGAGGGAGGAAGGAAGAGACGGAGAGAAGAAGAAGGAGAAGAAGGCGAGGAGGATGAGGAGGAGGAGGAGGTAGAGGAGAAGAAAGAGGATGAAATAGATTAGGAGAAAGAAAAGGAGGAGAAGGAAGAGAAAGAGAAAGAGAAAGAGAAGAAAAGAGAAAAAAGAGGAATAAGGATAAAAGGAGGGAAAGAGGAAAAGAGAGAAGAAAAGAAGTAGAATAAGAGAAGGAGAAAGAGAAGGAGAAGGAAAAGAAGGAGGAAAATAATAAAGAGAAAGGGGAAAAAGAAGAAAAAAAGGAAGAGAAGGGGAAAGAGAAAGAGAAGGAGTAATGAGAAGGAGAAAGAAGGAAGAGAAAAAAAAGAAAGAGAATGGAAAGAAAAAAAAAGAAAAAGGAGGGAGGAAAGAGAAGGGAAAGGGGGGTAAGAGAGAAAAGAAAAGAGAATGAAAAAAGAGAAAAGAGAAGGAAAGAGATAGAAAGAAAGAGAAAAAGAGTAATGAGAAAAAGGAGGAAAGAGAGAGAAAAAAAGAGATAAAGAGGAATAAAGGGGGAAGAGAGAAAAGGAAAGAGAGGAGAAAGAAAGAGAAGCGAGAAGAGGAAGGAAAAAGAAAAGAAGAAGGAGGAAAAAAGAAAAAAAAAAAAACAAAAAAAATGAAAAAAAAAAAAAAAAGGCAAAAAAAAAACAAAAAAAGAAAAAAAGAAGGAGAGGAGGAAAAGAAAAATAATAAAAAGAAAAAGAGGAAGAAAAAGGCCCCTATCCCCCCTACTAAAAAAAATTAAAAAAAAAAAAAAACATCATATATCACAACTTCCAAGCAAGTCTCCCTTTTTCCAAGATGCAAGAGGGAGAAAGAAAGAAAAGAGGGGGGAAAGGAAGGGGAAGGAGGGAGAAAAAACCGGGTTGTATAAGGTTGGTTTTTGTTGTGTTTTTAATTTTGGGTTTAAAATTTAAGTTAGTAAACCGGTAAATGACGGCGGGGATCTTCTTAGAAGTTGCAGTGCACAATTGCAACACGTAAAAAAAAACACCCTCCATGTTGCACCGATAGGACATACCGTGTTACGTCACCGTCACGTCACCGTCACGTCACCGAGACCCGGGCGTTACGTCACGATCGGTTACAAATCAAAGTAGATGGAAGGTGATAAGGAAAAAAAAAGGAAAAGAAAAAAAAAAAAAAAAAAGAGAGCAATAATAATCAATATAATCAAAAGAGGCAATAATATTCAAAATAATAAATGATGATAATAATGAAACTAAAATCATATCAAAGTAGAAGGAAGGTGATAACGAAAAGGGGAAATAATATTCAAAATAATAAATGATGATAATAATGAAACTAAAATCAAATTAGAGTAGAAAGAATGATAAAGAAGGCAGGAAATAATAAATTTAAAAAAAAATCATAACAATAATAAATATGAAACAAAATAAAACTAAAGAATTACACGAAATGAAGGAAATAATTAATACTAATAAATACCAACAGAAAGAAATACAAGAAAAGAAGGGGCAAAAAACAAAACTAACGTGAATAAAGACTGGAATACAAGGGAATGGAAGGAGGAAGAGAAAGTAGAAGACAGAGAGGAGAAGAGAAGCAACAAGGAGGAAGGGGGGAGTGAAGGAGAGAAGAGGGGGGGGAGAGAGGGGGGGGTAAACAGGGGAGATAGGTGACGCAAGAAGAGAAGAATGCACAGGCAAGAAAAGTGGTAGCGAAAGGGAGAACGAGACGCAGGGCGAGAGGCAAGAAGAAGAAGAAGAAGAAGAAGAAGAAGAAGATGAAGAAGATGAAGAAGAAGAAGAGGAAAAAGAAAAGTAAAAAGAAGAGAAAGAAGAGGAAAAAGAAAAGTAAAAAGAAGAGAAAGAAGAGGAAAAAGAAAAGTAAAAAGAAGAGAAAGAAGAGGAAGAAGTGAGAAGAAGAAGAAGAAGAAGAAGAAGAAAAAAAAACGGCCGAGAAAAAGAAGGAGGAACAGAGAAGAGGGTAATTTCTCCTTTTAATTTTTGGGAGGTGATAGCGAAAGATGATAATGAGGAGAAGAAGGAAAAAGGAGAGAGAGAGGGAGAGAACGGGAGAGAGAGAAATGGAGAGGGAGGGAGAGTGGGAGGGAGAGATAGAGAGAGAGAGAGAGAGAGAGAGAGAGAGAGAGAGAGAGAGAGAGAGAGAGAGAGAGAGAGAGAGAGAGAGAGAGAGAGAGAGAGAGAGAGAGAGAGAGAGAGAGAGAGAGAGAGAGAAAGAGAGAGAAAGAGAGAGATAAAGAGAAAAAAAGAGAACGAGAAAAGAAAAGAGAGGAAGTGAGAGAGAGAGGAAAAAAGATAAATAATTAGACAGACAAGCACCTCTTCAGAAAAAAAGACAAAATAATAGAACGCGTAGACGGAGAAGGAAGAAGAAGAAGAAGAAGAGGAAAATGTGAAGAAAGAGAAGGGAGGAGAAGAGTAAAGAGAAAGAGAATAAGAAGGGGAAAGAGGAGGAGGAGGGAAGAGGAGGGAAGAGGAGGGTAGAAGGGTACAGTGCCCGATGACTCAGCCATCCACAAGATCTGGAAGTGAGAGGGCGAGGGGTAAGGTGAGGGGTAGGGTGAGGGGAAAGGGAGGGGGCTCAAGGGGCAGGGTGAGGGGAGGGGGGTCAAGGGGAGGGTGAAGGGAGGAGATGAGGGACAGTGGAGGGGGGGGGTCGAGGGTGAGGGGAGGTGGGGGACGATAGTGAGGGGGAGGGGGAGGAGGAGGGGACGGAAGGGGAGTAGGGGAGAGGGCATTCAGGATGATGAGAAGGATGAATTGGATGGGAAAGGAGGAGGAGGAGAGAAATGGTGATGACAAAGGAAAGACGAGAACGAAGGAAATAATGGTGATAATAGTGATGACGATGATGATGATGATAGTAACAATAACAATAATGATAATGATAATGATAATGATAATGATAATAATAATAATGATAATAATAATAATAACAATAATGATAATAATAAAAATAATGACAATAGCAATCAGTGAATAAACAATCATAATAAAAATAACGACAATAACAATAATAAAAATAGGAATACTAAGACAAAACGAAGAAAACAAAGAACAAGCAGAAAGTAAAACAAAGAAACAAAAAAAGAGAGAAATTATCCAAACAACAAAAAGAAAACCAAAACAACATTTATTCCTGGGGACTCCCTGACGTAGGTGCCTTGACGTCCTGACGCCCTCCCTCACTTCACGGCTTTTCCATCGAGGCGTTCACTTCACTTACGATACACTTACAAACACTTGACCCTTATAAACGCTCGTCTTTTGTCATTCTCTCTCTGTCACCACTTATACCCACTTATACTCTTCACTTCGTTCTTAAACTCAGTCATTAAATTTGATACACTTAGGCTGTCACTTACAACCATTAAATCAACATTCTTATTACAATTCGACCTATAGAAATCCGATGATAAGCAAAAAAAAAACATACATTTCAGATTCGTAAAGAGGCAATCCCTATTAATATTTCCCCGAACACGCCCCCCCCCCCCCCCCCCCCCCAAAAAAAAAAAAAAAAAAAAAAAAAAAAAAAAAAAAAAAAAAAAAAAACAGTTCCTACCAAAGCACAAGACTCCATCCTTAAGAAAATCCTTCAGCCGGCGGGATGGCGGGATGGCGGGATGGTTGGTGGTGGGTGCATCCAACCTCGGTTCTGCCAGGGATTTCCCCACAGCCTCATGCCCTGATCGCTTCGTCCTGGGATCATCTGGCTCTCCCTCTCCTCACCCCACCTCTTCTCCTCCTCTTGCTCTTGCTCTTCTTCTCCATTCTTTTGTGTCTCCTTCTTCTTCTTCTTCTTCTCCGTCTCCTCATTCCCCACGCCCCCCCCCCCCTTCCTCTTCCTCTTCCTCTCCTCATCTCCTTTCCTTTCCTTTCCTTTCCTTTCCTTTCCTCCTCCTCTTCTCCTCATCTTCTCTCCTCTCCTTCTCCTCCCCTCTTCCTCTCCTCTCCTCTTCTCTCATACTTCTCTCCTCTTCTCCTCCTCACCTTTTCCTCTTCATCAGCATCGTTCCATCTTTCCTTGTTCCTTCTTCACAACAACCGCCCCTTTGTTTACCTTCACTTCGTAAAGGGCAAGGCTTTAGGAGGGAAAGACGGGTGGAGGGTTAAAGGGAGGGAGGGAGGGAGGGAGGGAGGGAGGGAGGGAGGGAAAGACGGGTGAAGGGTCAGGGAGGGAGGGAGGGAGAAGGAAGGAGAGAGAAGGATAAGAAGGGGAAGAGAGAAAAATGGAGACAGAGACATAGAGAGAGAGAGAGAGAGAGAGAGAGAGAGAGAGAGAGAGAGAGAGAGAGAGAGAGAGAGAGAGAGAGAGAGAGAGAGAGAAAGAGAGAGAGAGAGAGAGAGAGAGAGAGAGAGAGGAGAGAGAGAGAGAGAGAGAGAGAGAGCGAGAGAGAGAGAGAGAGAGAGAGAGAGAGAGAGAGAGAGAGAGAAAGAGAGAGAGAGACAGAGAGAGAGAGAGAGAATAGAGAGAGGTGGAACGAAGTAACCTTGGCAACACACATGAGTCACAGGGCCGGCGTCACGCACGTGCACCTGCCCACGTGGCTATGGCCCTACCTGCACGACCCATGCCCACCGCTTTATCACTGCAACCCAGGTGTTAGTGTGTGTCCATTGCAGCTTCAACAACGACAGCTGGACAACCCTTTTGTAAAAATCGCTCCCACCAAACGACAATGAATTACGCAAAGGGAAATCGATTTTATTGCATGAATCGACCCAGTCAGATGGATCGTGCAATCAGAGTGAGGGGGGGGGCGGGGGGAGTCGCCGTAATAATGATAGGAAAAAAAAGAGAGTTTTCCAGCTGTCTGCTCTACTACGAAAGGGAGGAGAGAGATAAGGTGAGCTTCTTTCGAAACAGATATTGAAAAGGTCAGGATACGAAAAGGGAGTGAAAGGAAAGAATTAAATATGGATAAATAGGATATATAGAGAAATTGATGTAGAGAGAGAGAAAAAAACGAACGAAAAAATTATCCTGATATGAAAGAGGCGACGAATTACCAATAAATCAGATGTGTGTGTGTGTGTGTGTGTGTGTGTGTGTGTGTGTGTGTGTGTGTGTGTGTGTGTGTGTGTGTGTGAAAATGTATGTATGTATGTGTGTATTTATGTATGTATGTATGCATGTATTTATGTATGTATGTATGTATATATGTACAATTTACATATGCATATATGTATGTATGTATGTATGTATGTATGTATGTATGCATGTATGTATATAT
>NW_028234890.1:0-5712 GCF_977035675.1 Penaeus japonicus | reverse complement strand
GAGAGAGAGAGAGAGGGGAGAGAAGAGAGGGAGAGAAAAGAGAGAGAAGAGAGAGAGAGAGAGAGGAAGAGGGAGAGAGATAGAGAAGAGAGGGGGAAGGAGGGGGAGAAGGAGAGAAGAGGAGGGAGAGAGAGAGAGAGAGAGAGGGGGGAGAAAAGAGAGAAAAGAGAGAGAGAGAGAAAGAGAAAAGGAGAAAAGGGAGAGGGGAGAGGAGAGAGAGAGAGAAAGAGGAGAGAGGGGAGGGGAGAGTAAGAGAGAGAGAGGAGAAGGAGGAAGGAGAGAGAGAAAAAGAGAGAGAGAGAGGAGAGAGGGGGAAGGGAGAGAAGAGGAGAGAGGAGAGGGAGAGGAGAGAGAGGGGGTTTAGAGAAAGGAGGAAGGAGAGAGATAGAGAGAGAAAAGGAAAAAGGAGAGGTGAGGAGAAGGAAAGAGTGAGAGGAGAGAGAAAACAGAGAGAGAGGGGAAAAGAGAGGGGGTAAGGATGAGAGAGAAAGAAAAAAAGGAGGGGAGAGCGGGAGGAGGAAAAGGAGGGGGTGAGGAGAGGGAGGAGGGGAAAAAGGGGGAAAAAGAAAAAAAAAAAAAAAAATTTGGCCCCCCAAAAAAAAAGAGAGAAGGGGAAGGGAGAAGAGGGGAGGAAAAAGAGGGGGAGAAAAGGTAGGGTCCATTTCCCCCCCCATCGGCGTCGGCTTATACGAGGGGGAAAAACGAGGGGCTTATAAGGCCACGGGAGGGAAATGACCGTTTTTTTTTATTTTCCATTTTTAAATTTATATAAATTTAAAGCATAATATTATATGTATAATTTTTATATTTTATATTTTTAAAAATTTATTTACATTTTTTATTATATATAAATGTATATATAAAATTATTTTATAAAAAATTTATACATATAGGTATATATTATTTGTACACACATATATATTTTCATTTATATACATAAATATAACATTTTTCCCATATTTGTTTTTTACAATATTTACTTACATTTTTCTATCAAATTTCTATCTATATTTTTTTTATATTAAATTTTATATATAATATATATATTTTAATATAATATATATATATTTATATACATATATATATATATAATATATTTTTTAAAATATATATATATATATATAATATTGTAAATATACCCCAACAACACAAAACTTTCACACACACACCACACACATAAAATTATATATTTTTATTTTTATATATATTTATATATAATTTTTTAAAATTTTTATATATATATTTATTTTTAGGGTATATAATTTTTATACATAATAAAATTTTTAAGATATATATATTTTTTATAAAATTTTATATATTTTCACTCACCACACACAAATTTTTTTTTAAAATTATGTATGTATACATATATGTATATAAAAAAAATATATATATATAATTTTTAATATATATAAATATTTATATATTAGGGGGTGTGTTGTGTGTGTGTTGTGTGTGTGTGTGTGTGGGGTGTGTGTTGTGTGTTTTTTATTTTTTATATATTTATAAAAATAAATTTATATATAAATTTAATATAATTGTATTATGTTTTTAAAATATCCCATATATTATATGAATATAAAAATATATTTTTTATATACTATTTTATTATACAATATTAATATATATAAAATAATATATATATATACATATATAATGTGTGTGTGTGTGGGTGGGTGTGTGTGGGTGTGTGTGTGTGTTTGGGGGTGTGTGGTGGTTTTTTCCCTTATATATATGTATATGTTTATATATATAAATTTTTTAAATCCCTATATATTGTGGGTGTGTGTGTATGTGGGGGTGTGTGTTTTATTTTAACCGTTTTAAAATTATGTAGACATATATATATAAAAATTTTATATATAGATAGATAGTTAGATAGATCTATAGATGGTAGATAGATGGGTAGATAGGTAGATAGATATGGATATAGATTTGATATAAAATATAGTTATTGATATAGAAATATGGGGGGGTGTGTATAGACATATATGTTATTTATATTAATATATATATATTAATATATAAAAATTTATTATATTTTATATATATTTTTTTATTTATTTACAAAAATATAAAATTACATACATATATTTTATATATTTATATATATATATTTATATATTTAGTTTATATGTAAAGCATGAAAAGCAGGGGATCCCCCCCCCCTTTCGCTCCCTCAAAAATTTGCTTAAAGCCCTGGGTTTTCCCCCCCCTCCCCCATAAGACGAACACCAAAATTTGGAGAAATTTGACCTCACTTTCTCTCTTCTTTTCCTCTTTCTATACATACAATATATATATTATATTATATATAATATATATAAAAATTTTATATATTTTTATATATTATATAAAATATATCTGTGTGTTTGTGTGTGTGTTGTGGGTGTGTTCGTGTGTGTGTGTGTGTGTGTGTGTGTGTGTGTGTGTGGGGGTTTTGTGTGGTGTGTCCCTTATAAAATAAAATTACACACACACACACATATTTATCTATCTATCTCTCTTTTCTACTATCTTTATTTTGATACATACTTTCCGTATATTTTATTTATATATAAATATATATATATATAAATAATTATTTTATTATATAAATTTTATTATTATATATATTTTTAAAAATTTTGTAGTTTGTATACATTATATATGTGTATATAATAATATATATATTTTATATATATATTATATATATATATATATATATTTGTATGAAACTATTTTTAATATATATATTATTTATATAAAATAAAATTCATATTTATTCACAAAATATGGTGTGTGGGGTGTGTGTGTGAATAAAATTTTATAATATATATATTATTTATATATATATATATATATATAATATATTTTTCATATAAAGGGAATTTTCCCAAACCGTAATTTTTGTCCCAGAAAGGAACCCATAGAAAAAAATAAAAATATGTTTTTTTTTCTCTTTAATTTTTTGTTTAAATTTTCCCAATTTTAAAAAGGACTTGAGTCTTAAATCACTGTGCTGATAAAAATTGATCAAAATAAAAAATTAAAAATTTGGATAATTTTTTTAAATTAAGGTTCACAATATAAATAAAAAATCCAAATATACAAGATGGGAATGAACATAGATAAAAAAAAAAAAAATAAAAAAAAACTTTAAAAAGGGACAAAACGGAAACCCCGTACAAAAAAAAAGCTAAGGAAACACACATATCGGGGGAGGACTGATCATTGGGTAACAATTGCAACGTAAAAAGCCGTGGGGAAATTTTTCCCAATGTAAGCTCTGGTTTAAATCTTGTTTTATGTGCGGGGATTTTGGAGGGAAAAGTCGATCCTGTTTGCTAAAAGTCTTTAGAATTTTGAGTTGTTTTGTTTTTGAGGGGGAAAGGTTTTGTCAGGTGGGGGGCTGGTTTGGGGATGGATTTTTACCCATATGATATAATAATTCTGAGATAACACAGTGATAAACAATGAGAGGAGTGTTCAAGTGATCTATACCCCGTCTTTGAGGGAGACAAATCATCATGCTTCACAGTTTTGCTGATGGGGGTTATTCTTCTTCATTAGACGCTGATTGGCTTGTGAATGCGCTGCCAGCGTGAAGGGCGAATTATGGGAAAAACCTGTCTAAAAATATTTTTTCACACACACGCGCTCTAAACAATAACAGAGGATATTACATCTCGTGTAGTACAGTAAGCAAGGGGGCATTAGACCGGAAAGACAAAACGGGATGGTGGCTTCACATTTCATGGTCATATATCATATTGAGGTTTTTTAATATTTATTGGAAAAGGTATTTGTTTAAGTAAGGTTTTCTTAAAAAATGGTAAATGTTTATTTTTTAATCCTGATCAAGGAGAAAAAGAGGCTCTTCCTAACCCCTCTCTTCTTTCTCCTCTAAATGCCTTTATGTCTACATCTCTGTATACAAACACGTCACATCATATTTCTACATATCTTTCTCTCTCTATGTCTACAAATATCGGTATCTCGATATTTATCAATTTATATCTATATTTCTCTGGAAATTCGTATATGCATCTTCCGCTGTATCTCTGCTTCTCTCTGTATCTTTACATATTCATTTGTATCTCTTCCTAATTATTTGTATCTTTATAGGTCTCTGTATACCTTACTATTTCGTTGTATCCTTACATCACGCTATGTATCTCTACATCTAACATTTTACCTCTGCACCTCTATGTATCTATTATTTCATTACATCTCGGCATCTTTAATTGTGGTTTTACGTTCACTGTTTATATTTCATTGTAATATTGCGTCCCTCATCTTCCACTGTGCCTATGTATCTCTCCAGCTAATATTGTACCCTGCATCATTACATACTCCATGGTATCTCTGTATTTCTGTATCTTTCTTTCCCCACTTTGAAACTCTGGTATCTCTCACTATATCTTTCACATGTACTGACTCTTCCTGCCTCCTCCGCATCTCTCTGTATCATTACAATATAGCTATTGATTTCTATATAACTCATCTGTAATCTTAACCGCTCTCCTTCCTTGTTCTTCTCTTTCTCTCCCTTATACTCTTCCTTCCTCTCTTTCCTCTCTCTCTTTCTTTTTTTCTCCTTCCCCCCTCTCTCTCTCCCTCTCTCTCCCTCTCTCTCTCTCTCCTCACACTCTCTCTTTCCTCTCTTTCCTCTCTCTCTCTCTCTCACTCTCTCGCTCTCTCAACACAACTCACTCATCAATCACTCACTCCTCCCCCCCGCTCTCTCTTCTCTCCCCCCTCTCTTCTCTTCTCCTTTCTCTCCCTTTTCTCCTCTATCTCTCTCTCCTCCCCCCCATCTCCTCTCCTTCTTATTTTATCGTGAGAAATATTTTTTCATCATCGTATTTATGAAAATTTTTTTTTTACAATCAAATAAGTTACACCCCTTTATACATACAGAGGGTGAAAACTAAAAGCTAATTTTTTTCCAACCCCCTGACGAGCAAAAATTTTCACCCGACAGCACCTTTTCCCCCTGTGTCCGATCACAAAAATATTTTTAATGGAGACGTAATTTTTTTTGGTATTCGGGGGTCAGTGGGAAATTACATGCCCAAAAGTAGATCAGGTTTTTTCTTGTCGGACATAAGATAACGAAGGGGGAGACAAACCTTTAGGTTCGAATGGAAAGTTTACACGTTTCTGCCTTTGAAAAATTTTTTTTTTTTTTTTTTTTTTAGTGGGGTTCAAGGGTTTTTTTCTTTGTTCCTGAATGGCAAGGGGTGAGAAATTTAAACGAATATACAAGTGTTTTAAAGATATAAAATTTCAATTATCCAGGTTTAAATCAAAGCAAAAAAAAAGCAAGAAAGATTTTCAAATTTTTCAAAGGGTTTTGGGGGTAGGTGGATTTGGAATGGGCGTGGATTAAGCGAAGACCTGTTGCCGGGAATGTTAAACTCCCCTTTTAGCCGTTCGACAACTTTGCAAAGCGGTTTTCCGGGTTCCCCGATCTTAACCCCAAAAAAAGCTTTGTCTGAACCAACATGGGTTTTAGTTCCAAAAATACCCAGTGTTGCGTCCCCAGGTAAGTAAATTTAAATTGCTGATTTTTTTTTTTTTTTTTTTGAAGAAGAAAGAGAAAAGGGCCTTTTTTAAGGAAAACGTGAGTTAAGTCGTTGGAGAAGGTGATATTGAATTCGATTTGGGGGAAAATTTAAAATTTTAGCATATTAGGTAATTTTTAATTTTGTAAAAATTGTTTTTTTT